>NC_134399.1:7012019-7312019 GCF_050003625.1 Haematobia irritans
CCCCCATAGACGGACAGACGGACAACAGTAGTACTGATGGTAGCACCCAAAATGTTGGAAAATTGTATAATTACAACACGTTTTGTCGCTACTAATTGTCCATTGTTTTGTGGTAAAATTACACTTTAATTCTTGTTAATAGAAAAGACAGCAAACGCATTCGAATGCCACCATTAAATGTTGTAATAACCGAGATATAATGCTAGCGTTTAGTATGCAGGTCCTAAGGTGGTTAAATCCATTACAGATTGTTAAAAAACTAGAGATGGTTTTTGCAAAGAATCGTTTCAAACTACAAAGAGTTCGAATCAAACATCAAAAAGTATGAATCATACTAGAAAGGGGATAGATCGAACTAGGAAATTTGGATTCAAACTGTAAAAATGTCATCAAACCTTATTTAGTTTGAATCTTATCAGAAATAGGTTGCATCAAACTGAAAGGTATGAGATTCTTATAACGGACTGGAAGACAAAAGAAGGTCAAGAGAAAGTTTTTTTTGAAATGGCGTCCAACTGAATGGAATCGTCACAAATGTAATTAAAGTGTTTGGGGAACGTTTGTCGACAGCCAGGAAGTCTGGATCGGGGGGAAATCGAAAACCGGAAGCCGCTGAGATAACAAAGAGAGTTGCCGGTAGTTTCAAGCGAAACCCTAAACTCTCTCTCCGAGATGCCGCAAATAAGCTGAGTGTATCGTCTACAACCGTGCATCGAGCCAAAAAACGAGCTGGACTATCGACTTACAAGAAGGTAGTGACTCCAAATCGTGATGATAAACAAAATACGACGGCCAAAGCGCGATCCCAGAGGCTGTACACGACGATGCTGACGAAGTTTGACTGCGTGGTAATGGACGACGAAACCTACGTCAAAGCCGACTACAAGCAGCTTCCGGGACAGGAGTTTTATACGGCAAAAGGAAGGGGAAAGGTAGCAGATATTTTCAAGCACATAAAACTGTCAAAGTTCGCAAAGAAATATCTGGTTTGGCAAGCCATCTGTACCTGTGAATTGAAAAGCAGCATTTTCATAGCTTCCGGGACTGTCAACCAAGAAATTTACGTGAAAGAGTGTTTGAATACACGTCTGCTGCCTTTCCTGAAGAAACACGCTTGTTCCGTACTGTTTTGGCCGGATTTGGCATCTTGCCATTACGGTAAAAAAGCCATGGAGTGGTACGGCGCCAACAACGTGCAGGTGGTTCCCAAGGATAAGAACCCTCCCAACACGCCAGAGCTCCGCCCAATTGAGATATACTGGGCTATTGTCAAGCGGAACCTAAAGAAGACCAAAAAAAACTGCTAAGGACGAGCAGCAGTTCAAGGCAAACTGGCTTTCTGCGGCGAAGAAGGTGGACAAGGTGGCTGTACAAAATCTGATGGCAGGTGTCAAGCGTGAGGCCCGGCAATTCGGATTTGAAAAAGCGAAAGCCTAACTGAATATTTTTCCTGAATTTTATACTAATTGAACTTGAAAAAGAAATTTAATGTGATTTTTTAAATAAACGATTTCACCGATTTACACGCGTTTTCCCTTGACCAAATTTTGACCGTATCACCCTTTAGTGTGGATCATACCAGAAATAGTTTGCATCAAACTGTAAGGTATGAAGGTTCTAATAACGCACTAGAAGAGAAAAGAAGGTCAAGAGAAAGCTTTCTCACAATGCTGTCCAACTGAATGGAATCGGGACATAAATTCAGATCAATAAAAATAAATTTTATTATAATAAAATAAAATTAATTATAATTAAAATTATAATTTAATGTTAACATAGTAATTAAATCCTAGGATGGAGTATGAATTAAAAATCAGTGCCTATCAAACTAATAGGATAACAGAGTACTTTGTCATCATGAGCTCAGTTCAATTTTATGTATCTAGTGTCCAATTGTAGGGCACATACATTCCTCAGCATTGTTTCGACTAGATTTTTTTGGGCGGGAAGAAATTACGAGCCCCATTGACTTGCTACACACTCCTTAGCGTTGGCTAGACTAGAATATTTTTGGCAAGGAGAAGTATCAAATCCCCAATAACCTCCTAGCTAGACCAACGACCATGAGGCAACATTTTCAGAGGAGATTTATAAGGCCAAAATAATTAGAAACAATTCCATCAATCATTCGAATCATATTGAATTTGTATCAAACTAAAAGACTGAGAAGCAAACTACAATATTATTCAAACTGTTAGGTTAGGTGGCAGCCCGATGTATCAGGCTCACTTAGACTATTCAGTCCATTGTGATACCACATTGGTGAACTTATCTCTTATCACTGAGTGCTGCCCGATTCCATGTTAAGCTCAATGACAAGGGACCTCCTTTTTATAGCCGAGTCCGAACGGCGTTCCACAGTGCAGTGGAACCACTTAGAGAGAGCTTTGAAACCCTCAGAAATGTCACCAACATTATTGAGGTGGGATAATCCACCGCTGAAAAACTCATTGGTGTTCGGTCGAAGCAGCAATCGAACCCACGACCTTAGGTATGCAAGGCGGGCATGCTAACCATTGCACCACGGTGGCTCCCAAACTGTAAAATCAACCCACAAATAATTTAAAAGACTTCATATATGTAATTTTAATAATTTTTTTTTTTTTTTTGAGAAAATTTAAAAAGAGATCGTTTCGCACTACTAACTGAAGAAAAAAATATTTCATTTAAGCAATAATATTAGATATAAACAAGATCCTAATTATAAAAAATAATGTATAGAATTTTCCTATTTTCCATATTTCCTCTCCTTCGAATGTCAGAAACATTATAACCGAGTTTTCCCCAATTTACAATCTCTTCATCTATTTATTTACATTGGCTAATGCCATGCATGTGCAGTGAAAAAGAAAATTTTGCGATTTCCCACTATTGCTATAACTAGAGGCATTGGTCAAGCGTTAAGCTAATCTATCTATAGTTGCCATGTAAGCCTTTGTTGATGTTTACATTATGTTTTGCGTCAAAAATGGAAAACGCTTCAAATTAACACTTTTATTATGTCACCATCACACGGTCGGATTATTAATTCTAGCTGCAAGGCGACAAGCAAAGCAATGACTTGCTGATGTTTTTGTTGACACTAAACATTGCCGTGGTACTAACTAATTATCACATGATTATGGATGGAAGGTAAAGTGTTTTCTGTTGTTGTTTATCCACTGTTTTTTTTTTTCGTCTAAGGTTTGGTTTGTTGTTTTAACATAGAATATAAAAATGGCACATTAACCAAGCCCCACCACCACCTGTCACATTGCATATAGAGATAGGGTAATGTACTACATACATATATTATAGTTTTCGAGAGCATGCTCATCTACTATGTGATTTGCTACATGGTAAATTGTAAAAAGGGATATTTTTAATTTTCAGAAAGAATAAAAATAAATTCAAAATAAATTTATTGCATTAAGAAAATTTTAATATTTAAAATAATGACAGTTTAGAAAAAAAATAATATACAGTTTGCAAAGATTTTTACAAACAGTTTGAATAGCACATACCACCATACCATTACTACGAAGTACAGTTTGATATATCCCAAGGATGTTTAAAACTTCGATACAAACATTTTTTATATTTTTGAATTATATAAAATTTGAGATTTTCACTGTTTGTATATAACTGTGGATACAGTTTGAAAACGACATATCAATAGTATGAACAATAGTTTTAAAGCTACAAAGAACATTTTCAAGAGCTCACATAATAAGGTAAACTCACATCAAGCTCTTATTAGGTAAAGTGTGTATTTAACTGTATAGGGTAGCCGCCGTGGTGCAATGGTTAGCATGCCCGCCTTGCATATACAAGGTCGAGGGTTCGATTCCTGCTTCGACCGACCACCAAAAAGTTTTTCAGTGGTGGATTATCCCACCTCAGTAATGCTGGTGACATTTCTGATGGTTTCAAAGCTTCTCTATGTGGTTTCACTGCAATGTGGAACGCCGTTCGTACTCGGCTATATAAAGGAGGTCCCTTGTCATTGAGCTTAACGTGGAATCGGCCAGCACTCAGTGATAAGACAGAAGTTCACCAATGTCGTATCACAATGGACTGAATAGTCTAAGTGAGCCTAATACATCGGGCTGCCACCTAACCTAACTGTAGATACAGTTTGAAAATGACTATCAATAGTATGAACAATAGTTTTAAAGCTACAAAGAACAATTTTAAGAGCGATTAAGAACTACGAAAAAGTCTATATAAAAAAGGACCAATTTGAAAATGTACAGCTTCAATACAAATATTGACAATTTTAATATGAATCCTGCATACATTTTGAATAGCACTTATATACAAAATTGAATAGCAAGTAGCATTGGTATGCACTATGGTTTGAAAGCTACTAAACATATTTTCAAGAAGGTAATCATCAAGCACATCTTGGGCAAAATAAAAACTCTGAAGTCAAATTTATATAAAGAATAAATAACAATCTCTTGTGAGTTCGAAATTGTCAGATTTATATTCTGTATAACGAAGAAAGTAGGAAACATATCCAATAATTTATAACATTTAAAACTTTTAAAACATTTTTGAATAAAAACTTCTGTATTAGATACATTTACTATTTCTTTTTTTGTATTTAAATCTTTTTTTTTAATTTATTCACGCGAAGACTACATATTTGAATAGAGGGTTTGTAACTATAGTTTGAATAGAATAGTATGAAGTATAGTTTAAAAACCACTAATAATATTTTTTGGGATTAGTTTGGTTTCAATATAGAAACGCAAAATTAACTTATTATTAAATCAAAAATATAAATAATATTTAGAAGGATACATGGTTTGAATAGAATAATATAAACTACAGTTTGAAAGACATTAAGAATATTTTACACAGCATAGATGTTTAGTTTGTTTTTTTTTTTAATAGAGAGCATTTGAAACGAAATATTTGCTTCTTCTCTAAATGAAGCTTGAATTGGTGAAAATAATTACATGATTGGGAGCATCAATTAAATTTATGGTTAGATTAGAAAATAGAAATCTATGGAATTTTTATCGGTTTTTTGTGTTCTCAGTAAATCGCCTCTAATATTTTTCCCCCATTACCCCCATCTAGCAATTAAGTCGATGTAGCTTTTAGCAGTACAATTCTAAAAAAAAAATGTCATGTACTTATTGTGATCACAAGCCTGGCAAAGCGCAGGACAGAAATATTGCGGAATCAAACTCATTCGTCATTACCCCATCTCGTAATCTTTCGGAAGTGGCATTGCAATGCAGTGCACATTAAATGTCATTATTAAGCTCAAAATGCAAAGAGGAAGGGAGAACAAGAAGCACAAATACGGGTAGCCATGCCATAGTTGGGTAAATAGTTAGCCACCATAGAAGGCCATGGGCTGCTGAAGGGTTTGGTGGGAAGGAAGGTAACTAGTTTACATTTGATGGCTGCTTATTTTGCCGCCGCTCCTGCTGCTGCTGCTGCAATTGCTACAGGCATTTTACTATTCGTGTATCTGTGTAATGTGTTTCTATTGACACGCTAAAACCATGTTTGTTAGCCATAAAACAAGGTGACATCCATCACATGCACCAAACGTCAAATGAGCTGTGTGATGTGTTCATGTGTGAAAAGCACAAAATAATTTGTGACAAAGCTCAACCTGTAATTCATGGAGTAGAGCTTCCTCCCCCCATACACAAATACACTCACAACCCCCTTTGCCACATTTCCGCCCCCACCCAAAAAAAAAAAAACAATAAAAGATATTAAGCCGACGGCTCACCTAAATGTATCTCTACTTGCCAAACCGATTACTTTAAAGTAAGAAGTATTCAGAAAAAGGGTTTCTTCCCCTATCCCTCCCTTCGTTGTGTAGGAGCTATGGCATTTTTTTAATTCAAACTGCATTTCATTTCGTATGGCGTTAATTGAGTGACATCCTATTTGCGTGTTAAGCTTAAGGAAAATATGCGCAAAGCTGTGTGCCAAGTCGCAAATAGTGTTCATTTAAATTGTCATCGCCATATTTTGCTAAATAAATTTTCATTACCCATAGCTCGCTAACTGGATGGGTTATCATTCAGGTGAATAGGGCAGACGATACCATCAGGGTTGTAAAATACAAAAAAATAGATAGAAATAAAATGTTGACTAAATTTTCTATAGAAATAAAGTTTTAACAAAATTTTTTTATAGAAATTAAATTTTGACAAAAATTTTTAAAGAAATAAAATTTTGCCAAAATTTTCTATGGAAATACAATTTTGACAAAATTCTATAAAGTTCTATTTCTATATATTCTATAGAAATAACACTTTAACAAAATTTGTTTATAGAAATAAAATTTTGATAAAATTTGTTTATAGAAATAAAATTTTGAAAAATTTGTTATAGAAATAAAATTTTGTCAAAATTTGTTAACAGAACTAAAACTTTGACAAAGTTTGTTTATAGAAATAAAATATTGACAAGATTTTCTATAGAAACAAAATTTTTATAAGAAATAAAATTTTGACAAGATTTTCTAAGAAATAAAATATTGACAAGATTTTCTAAGAAATAAAATTTTGACAAAATTTTTATATAAATAAAATTTTGACAACATTTTTAAAGGATTAACATTTTGACAAAAAATTTTCTATAGTACTAAAATTTTGACAAAATTTTCTATAGAAATAAAATTTTGACAAAATTTTCTATAGTAATAAAATTTTGACAAAATTTTTAAAGTATTACCATTTTGACTAAATTTTCTATAGAAATAAAATGTTGACAAAATTTTTATAGAAATAAAATTTTGACAAAATTTCTAAAGTATTACAATTTTGACAAAATTTTCTATGGTACTAAAATTTTGAAGTTAAAACATTGTTTATCTGTCCAGATTTCTGATCGCTAATAGGGACACCTTGGCAAAAACGTTTATCTTTAAAAACTTCATCTTCGCCTTCTTCGCATTCTTTTCTATTTTGATCATCATCCGTATGCACAATTATATGATATGATGTATTTGAGCCCTTCCTCTCGCGACATTTGTGGCATCTCCAAGCTGCTTTTTTGGCGCTAGTCATTCCTCCGAAGGATGAAGGTTTGGATAGTGCAGCAAGGCGAAAAATGATAACGAGAGTCACATTCACTGCATTTCATATGTTTTTCTTTATCATTAATTTCTTTTTGGCATTGCGAGCATTTAAAATTTTTGATTTTAGTATCCGACATATTGCTCTCAAATATTTTATTTCTCTCACAAATAATAATCGAAACGATATATTAGTGCGCTCAGCTCAATAAAACACATCCGTTCACAATGAAGGCAACTGACTGACTGGAAATAAAATTTTGACAAAATGTTCTATAGAAATAAAATTTTGTCAAAATTTTCTAAGAAATAAAATTTTGACAAAATTTTCTATAGAATTAAAATTTTGACATAATTTTCTATAGAATTAAAATTTTGACAAAATTTGTTTAAAGAAATAAAATTTTGACAAAATTTTTTGTAGAAATAAAATTTTGAAATAAATAATTGAAAAATAAAATTTTGACAAAATTTTCTATAGAAATACACTGTTGACAAAATTTTCTATAGAAATAAAATGTTGACCAAAATTTTATAGAAATAAAATTTTGACAACATTTTTAAAGTACAACAATTTTGACAAAATTTTCTATAGTACTAAAATTTTGACAAAATTTTCTGTAGTAATACAATTTTGACAAAATTTTTATGGAAATAAAATTTTGACAAAATTTTCTTTGGAAATACAATTTTGTCACAATTTTCTATAGTAATAAGATTTTGACATAATTTTCTTTGGAAATACAATTTTGTCAAAATTCTCTATAGAATTAAAATTTTGACATATTTTCTATTAAAATTTTGACAAAATTTGTTTAAAGAAATAAAATTTTGACAACATTTTTTATAGAAATAAAATTTTGAAAAAAATAATTGAAAAATAAAGTTTTGACAAAATTTTCTGTAGAAATAAAATTTTGACAAAATTTGTTTAAAGAATTAAAATTTTGACAAAATTTCTATAGAAATAAAATTTTGACAAAATGTTCTATAGAAATAAAATTTTGACAAAATTTTTTTGTAGAAATAAAATTTTGACAAAATTTTCTATAGAAACAAAATTTTTATTAGAAATAAAATTTTGACAAAATTTTCTAAGACATAAAATTTTGACAAAATTTGTAAAAAAAAAAAAAATTACAAACTTTCCTATAGAAATTAAAAAAATATCTGATAAAAGTTTCTACAGAAATACAATTTTTACAAAACTTGCTTATTTTCTATAAAATGTTCTATAGAAATAAAATTTTGACAAATTTTTTTTGTAGAAATAAAATTTTGACAAGGTTTTCTATAGAAACAAAATTTTTATTAGAAATAAAATTTTGACAAAATTTTCTAAGACATAAAATTTTGACAAAATTTGTAAAAAAAATTACAAACTTTCCTATACAAATAAAAAAAATCTGATAAAAGTTTCTACAGAAATAAAATTTTTACAAAACTTGCTTATAGAAATAAAATTTTGCCAAAATTTTCCATAGAAATAAAATTCTGACAAAATGTTCTATAGAAATAAAATTTTGACAACATTTTTGATAGAAATAAAGTTTTGACAACATTTTTATTAGAAATAAAATTTTGACAAAATTTTTATAGAAATAAAATTTTGACAAAAACTTTTATAGAAATAAAATTTTTAAAGGATTACAATTTTGACAAAATTTTCTATGGAAATATAATTTTGACAAAATTTTCTATAGAAATAAAATTTCGATAAAATTGTCTATAGTAATAAAATTTCGATAAAATTTTCTATGGAAATACAATTTTGTCAAAATTTTCTATAGTAATAAAATGTTGACAAATTTTTTTTAGAAAAAAAGTTTTGACAAAATTTTCTATGGAAATACAATTTTGTCAAAATTTTCTATAGAATTGAAATTTTGACAAAATTTTCTATAGAATAGAAGAATAGAAGAAAAATTTGTTTGAAGAAATAAAATTTTGATTATTAATTTTGATCGGCTTGAGATCATAGAAACAATCGATTATTGATTTGTTTTAATATTTATTTCCAATATTTCGGTTAGTGCCACTAATCATCTTCTGGGATTTTGTATCTACATAAAATACAAAAATTAAATTACTTTTAATGTTCACAAATCACAATATTATTTTAGATATAATATATTGAAAATATTGGAAATAACTAACGTGAGTTCGTGTGATGCTGTTCGTTCTGCAAGTCACCGTACACTAAGCTTCGTTTGTGTCGATGCTTGTTTATGATGTGTCGATACATTCTCGCGCATTCTTCCGTGTCTTTTTTGAAATTCATTCTCTTGTCAGTAGAGAGATCTATTATATTAAGCATCTCAAGAGTGTATCTACGCCTATGATTATTCTCTTGAGCAAGTATCACGACGTCTGTGAAGTTGGGCTTGTGTCCTGTTATTGCACAGTAAGCTGCAAGTGCTGTTTTTTGCTCTACTGATTTGTCTACAGCTTTAAGGTCTGATTTATGCGACGAAAGTTTTGACGAAAATTTCAACGAAAATTTTGACAAAATTTTTTATAGAAATAAAGTTTTGAAATAAATAATTGAAAAATAAAATTTTGACAAAATTTTCTATAGAATAAAAATTTTGACAAAATTTTTTTACAGAAATAAAATTTTGACAAAATGTTTTTTTGAAATAAAAATTTGACAAAATTTTTAAAAGAAATAAAATTGTGACTAAATTTTCTATAGAATTAAAATTTTGACAAAATTTTCTATGAAAATAAAAATTTGACAAAATTTTCTATATAAATAAAATTTTGACAAAATCTTCTATAGAAAAAAAGTTTTGCAATATAAGATTGTTTTGTTTGGTAAAATTTTCCACAAATTTTTTTTATATTATTTTGGGCTCGTTTGGCAACCGTGGTAGTCACCCATTGTTGGGTACATAACCCTACCTAATTTTTGATTTAAAATGTAAGTAATAATAAAATTTAAAATCGTTTGCTTTTCGAGTTTTCGGTATTGTGGAAATTCTGTTTTGAAAAAAAGCTAATTTTCCACTTTTATATCCCCCTAAGTTTCTCCCCAGTTTCCAACGTTGGCATCCCTAATCCCATAGCCAATGTAAGTGGAGAAGTTGGGTATTTTTTGTATTGTTTCGAACATTGTATATCTCAAGGTGCCGCACAACAATGTAAAGATTGTCTCCTATTAATCATAAACCAAGGCATATAAAAACAAAACCAGACGAATAGTAAACTAAACATGGGCCATGGTGGTATAGAGGCAAAGCGAATGAATTCACTCACAATTAAGCGGCGTTTAAGAATTAGTTTTTGTTTAGCTAACGATTTACTTGAACACTCTGTTTACCTATCAAATAGAAAGGCATACACTCGGTAAATAGCTTACTTACAGCCGTATGTCTGAGGGGTTTTGGATTTTTTGCTCCTACTTTGCCCTAACCAAATGCAAAGAGACTGAATTTCCTTTTAATGTTTTAGGTAAACAAGGGCCACTGTATGAGGGGAAATTTAAGATGCTGCATAATGGCGCTTCAAAATGCCACTGAAAGACAAACAAAATGTTTATGGTGACAACAGTGAAGAAAGTAAGTGAAGAGACCCAAGTCCCGGAACAACAGTGCCAGGGTCAATATGGCTGGGCTCATAGGAAAAAAAATGAAAACAAGTGTTTTGTTTTTCAAGTTTTTTTTTTTAAATCATACAAAACCGAAACAAAACGGCCAGACAGACGGACGGACGGTTCTATGATTTTTTTCTAATCAAGTAATCCATAGAGTAGAGAAATATACAAAAACACTATAACGAAATATTTGTGTTGTCTTCATCATCGGAGTTAACAAATATTGGCTTGTGAAAGAAGAAATTTAAATACTCCCGCAATCAAAACCAGTGGCATGTTGAGGGTTGAAAATGTCACCGCATCTAGACAGATGACGGGCAAATAGAAAGACGGACATAATCATAGACTCTTTTTTCTACAGATGTGTTTGTAATTGCGATGAAGTGATCACAAAAGCAAACAGAAAAATCAAGTGTCTCCTCATACAAAATAATCAAAAGAAAGACAAGGGCTCTCAACTAAAGCGCCAAGTAGCCTACTTAAGGAAACCCTCTCTAGCCTATGCTAGATAAACATCCGCACTTCAAAAACGCAGGAAAATAAAAAAAGTCCCAAAAGAAATTCAAAAGCCTTGAAAAACTGGGCAGAAAATAGATTTTTAATAGATTATCATGAGATTATAGACCCAAGGAAACCAAATCAAATTTAAAGCTTCGAAAGAAAATGCCACATGTAAATTCATTCCAAATTAATTTCACCTGATTTTAATTTAAATTTCCTAAACTCCAGAATAGTAATTCAAGGCTCAGAATTGTAATGAAAGAAATGTGATCAAGCAAATATATATTTAATACACTCAAAGAAATTAATTAGTAGTAGCAGTAAAACATCTGCTGACATGATTGCCACTTGGTCCAAAACTAATCAACCAAATTTTTAAGAAAATTTTACCAAAAATCTACCAAAATTAAAAAAAATCTTATTATGATTAGTGACAAAATATTGTTTCTTCGAATGAAATATTTAATTAAGTTATTTTATATTATGATATTGTTAACGAAAGGGAGAACCTACTCAGAATAGAATTATTTTGCCAAAATTTATTTTTTTTAGAAAATTATATGACAAATGTTATTTCTATAGAAATTTTTGTCAACATTGTATTTCGAAAGAAATTTTATTTCTATAAAAATTTGTGACAAAATTTTATTTCTATAGAAAATTTTCTCAAAATTTTATTCCTATAGAAAACTTTGTCAAAATTTTATTGTTATATAAAATTTTGTCAAAATTTTATTTCTATAGAAAATTTTGTCAACATTTTATTTCTATAGAAAATTTTATCAAAATTTTATTTCTATAGAAAATTTTCTCAAAATTTTATTTCTTTAGAAAATTTTATTTCTACAGAAAATTTTGTCAAAATTTTATTTCTAAAGAAAATTTTCTCAAAATTTTATTTCTATAGAAGATTTTATCAAAAGTTCATTTCTATAGAACATTTTTCCAAAATTTTATTTCTATTTTTAAGAAAATTTTGTCAAAATTTGATTGTTATAGAAAATTTTGTCAAAATTTTATTGTTATAGAAAATTTTGTCAAAATTTTATTGTTATAGAAAATTTTGTCAAAATGTTATTTCTATAGAAAATTTTTTCAAAATTTTATTTCTAAAGAAAATTTCCTCAAGATTTTATTTTCTCTAGAAAATTTTGTCAAAATTTTATTGTTATAGAAAATTTTGTCAAAATTTTATTGTTATAGAAAATTTTGTCAAAATTTTATTGTTATAGAAAATTTTGTCACAATATTATTTCTATAGAAAATTTTGTCAAAATTTTATTTCTATAGAAAATTTTTGACAAAATTTTATTTCTAAAAAAAATTTAGACAAAATTTTATTTATATAGAAAATTTTGTCAAAATTTTATTTCTATAGAAAATTTTGTCAAAATTTTATTTCTATAGAAAATTTTGTCAAAATTTTATTTCTATAGAAAATTTTGTCAAAATTTTGTTTCCAAATAAAATTTGGTCAAAATTTTATTTCTTTAGAAAATTTTTTCTGTTTATTTCTATAAAAATTTGTGACAAAATTTTATTTCTATAGAAAATTTTCTCAAAATTTTATTCCTATAGAAAACTTTGTCAAAATTTTATTGTTATATAAAATTTTGTCAAAATTTTATTTCTATAGAAAATTTTGTCAACATTTTATTTCTATAGAAAATTTTATCAAAATTTTATTTCTACAGAAAATTTTCTCAAAATTTTATTTCTTTAGAAAATTTTATTTCTACAGAAAATTTTGTCAAAATTTTATTTCTAAAGAAAATTTTCTCAAAATTTTATTTCTATAGAAGATTTTATCAAAAGTTCATTTCTATAGAACATTTTTCCAAAATTTTATTTCTATTTTTAAGAAAATTTTGTCAAAATTTGATTGTTATAGAAAATTTTGTCACAATATTATTTCTATAGAAAATTTTGTCAAAATTTTATTTCTATAGAAATTTTTTGACAAAATTTTATTTCTAAACAAAATTTAGACAAAATTTTATTTATATAGAAAATTTTGTCAAAATTTTATTTATATAGAAAATTTTGTCAAAATTTTATTTTTATAGAAAATTTTGTCAAAATTTTATTTTTATAGAAAATTTTGTCAAAATTTTATTTCTATAGAAAATTTTGTCAAAATTTTGTTTCCAAAGAAAATTTTGTCAAAATTTTATTTCTATAGAAAATTTTATCATTTTTTTTTTTCTATAAAGAATTTTGTAAAAATGTTATTTCTATAGAAAACGTTGTGAGAATTCTCATTAGTTAAATTAAAAATTCTGGTATATACGATTAACTGCCACTAAAGACTAAAGAACATTTTAGCTCTTTTACTCCTCGTATCCTTTGCCTTTCTTTTATTTTTTCTAAAACGTTTTTTGTCGGAAACTTCAAAGAAACCGATTTTAGTTTTTTTTTCTAACTCTATATGTCGTCAACAAGGTAGTCAAAAGAGAACATTGAAATTAGCTAAAAGTGTGTCCTTTAGTTAGGGTAAGCTTCCTAACAATCCTTTTTTTTTGGTTTCTATCCTGCCCCAAAATCGCAACGCAATGACAAAGGTATATTTTATTCCTTAAGTAGCTGTATTGTAGGAAATTTTCTGTTTAAATTGGGGGTTTCGCTGTGTCTTTTTCTAACCATGATCAAATATCTGTATAAAGCATCTACCTATTGTCGGTGGTCCCTGAAAACGCCCTCATCACCAACTTGGCAGGGATGCTGTTGATAGGATTTTCGTTTTAGAATTTGCTGTTGTCGACGCTGTCATTGTTGTTATCTCCGTGAAAGAAATTAATTTCTTTGTTGTCCTTTTGCTGCGTAAGATTGCCTGGATATTCTTTTGGTTTATTGTTCCTTGGAGTTTTTATTCATGGTTTTTATTGTGTGTGGATGACATTAACATACCTCACTTTTTTCCGCTGGATTCATACGCTTTATTGCGTCTCATCCTTTTCCATTGCCATAGTGTATAAGATTTCCGGAGAATCACTTGGCTTGGCGTTATTATTATCATCATCATCATCATCATCAGCAGCATCATCATCATTGGCACTGCAATAAACTCAGTCTATTCAAAGCCGCCAACTCATCGCAACTTAGCGCTCAGCGTGTGATCATTGTTATGGCCACGATTTGAGGTTTCCCTATCCAGCCGTCGTTATTGTAATGTACGTAAATTTGTCTTCATCTGTCGTCGCACCCATCAACACATTCAACGAGAATGTGTTGCATTCTCTGACTGAAAACGTAAAAAGGCGATTTTTTCTTGTCTAAAGATTCCTTTTGTCTGTCCTTCGAGATTTTAACCTTACCAGAGAGAGAGAGAGAGTCTTTAAACCACAGGAGTTGTCTTTTAGTTCCAAGCCGAGCCTACCCAAAATGTCGGTGATTGTCTAAGTGAATTGCGTGGCGTAACAAAACGATTACATTGTCTGGGTGTTTGTGTGGCCAAGAATCATCATTTGATGCAACCAAAGTAGTTATTAACAAAGGCCCAGTGGAAACCCATGGCTTCTGTTAATTATGTTGTCGTCATAATAGTTACAAACATCAGGACTAACAATGAGGCTTAGAGGAAATGGACTCAAAAAAAAAAACAACGCTTAAAAATCTTGGCAGTTTCAATTTATAGTCTCAATATGATGTTTGTATAACAAAAGAAGAGGACGAGGGACGTTAGGAACTAAATACTAAAAAAACCGATCATCTTTATGCCAAAAAAGAGGACGTGAAGCAAGCGCCATCTATAAGCGATTTATGATTTTTTAAAGAAATAGAAATACAATTTTGACAACATTTTCTATAGAAATAAAATTTTGACAAAATTTTCTACAGAAATAAAATGTTGACAAAATTTTCTATAGAAATATAATTTTGCAAAAATTTTCTATGGAAATAAATTTTTGAAAAAAATGTTCTATAGGTATACAATTTTGACAAAATTTTCTATAACAATAAAATTATGAAAAAATTGTCTTTAGAAATAAAATTTTGCAAAAATTTTCTACAGAAATAAAATTTGGACAAAATTTTCTATAGAAATAAAATATTAACAAAATTTTCTTTAGAAATAAACGTTTGAGAAAATTTTCTATAAAAATAAAATTTTGACAAAATTTTTTATAAAAATAAAATTTTGACAAAATTTTTTATAGAAATAAAATTTTGACAAAATTTTCTTTGGAAATAAAATTTTGAGAAAATTTTCAATAGAAATTAAATTTTGACAAAAATTTCTATAGAAATAAAATTTACACAAAATTTTCTATAGAACTAAAATGTTGACAAAATTTTCTATAGAAATAAAATATTGACAAAATTTTCTAAAGAAATAAAATGTTGACAAAATTTTCCATAGAAATAAAATTTTGACAAAATTTTCTATAGAAATAAACTTTTGACAAAACTTTATAAAGAAATAAAATATTGACAAAATTTTCTATAGAAAAAAAATTTTGACAAAATTTCCTATAGAAATCAAATGTTCACAAAATTTTCTATAGAAATAAAATTTTAACAAAAATTTCTATAGAAATAAAATTTTCACAAAATTTTCTATAGAAATAAAATTGTGACAAAATTTTCTATAGGAATAACATTTTGACAAAATCTTCAATAGAAAGAATATTTTGACAAAATAAATAAAATTTGGCGAAATTTGCTATAGAAATAAAATTTTGACAATATTCTCTAAAGAACTAAAATTTTGACTAAATTTTCTAAAGATCTACAATTTTGACAAAATTTTCTAAAGAACTAAAATTTTGACAAAATTTTCTATAGAACTAAAATTTTGACAAAATTTTCTATAGAAATAAAATTTTGACAATATTTTCTATAGAAATAAAATTTTGACAAAATTTTCTATAGAAACAAAATTTTGACAAAATTTTCTATAGAAATAAAATTTTGACAAGATTTTCTATAGAAATAAAATGTTGACAAAATTTTCTATAGAAATAAAATTTTGACAAAATATTCTATAGAAATAAAATTTTGACAAAATTTTCTAAAAAACTAAAATTTTGACAACATTTTCTATAGAAATAAAATTTTGACAAAATTTTCTAAGAAATAAAATTTTTGACAAAAATTTCTAAAGATATAAAATTTTCACAACATTTTCTAATGAAATAAAATTTTTGACAAAATTTCCTAAAGAAAAAAAATTTTGACAAAATTATCTATAGAAAGAATATGTTGACAAAATTTTCCATAGAAATAAAATTTTGACAAAATTTTCTATTGAAATAAACTTTTGACAAAATTTTCTTTGGAAATAAAATTTTGAGAAAATTTTCTATAGAAATTAAATTTTGACAAAATTTCCCAAAGAAATTAAATTTTGACAAAATATTCTATAGAAATCAAATGTTCACAAAATTTTCTATAGAAATAAAATTTTGACAAAAATTTCTATAGAAATAAAATTTTAACAAAAATTTCTATAGAAATCAAATGTTCACAAAATTTTCTATAGAAATAAAATTGTGACAAAATTTTCTATAGGAATAACATTTTGACAAAATCTTCAATAGAAAGAATATTTTGACAAAATAAATAAAATTTTGGCGAAATTTGCTATAGAAATAAATTTTTGACAAAATTTTCTATAGAAAAAAACTTTTGACAAAAATGTCTATAGAAATAAAATTTTCAAAAAATTTTCTAAAGAACTAAAATTTTTACAAATTTTCTTATTGAAAAATGTTGACAAAATTTTCAGTAGAAATACAATTTTTACAAAATTTTTATAGAAATAAAATTTTAATAAAATTTTCTATAGAAATAAAAATTGTGACAAAATTTTTTATAGAAATAAAATTTTCACAAAATTTTCTATAGAAATAAAAATTTGACAAAATTTATTAAAGAAATAGCTTAGCTTAGTTACCAATTTCTCTGTTAAGACCTGTGACCTTTATTCCTATAACTACCATAATTTTTTTCTAATATATTTTTACAGCTTTTCATTAGTAAATCCCTTTTGGCCATTGTAAATTCCTCCAGTAACCGTGTAATTCATATTTATGATTTATTTACAAATTCCTACTAACCTTCATAGGCCGTATTTCGGAAACCAAAACCAAGAGTCAAGAGCTTTTGATGACCGTCAGGGTGATGGTGGTGCCATAATTTACATAATGTTTTTGGCACTAGGATTTGACATTATCGCGTCGCCCATAATGGTCATTGAGAGCGTTTTTTGGGTAATTGTCATCATAATGGCTTGGCTGATTTTCTATTTTCTACTAGCCGGCCTAACCTGTCACATGGGTGTATTTTTATTTATTGCCTTGGTTTTGGGAGCAAACAGCAGCAACCGCGAAGCAGTTAAAGTAGGTAGTGCGAGTTTATTTGGTTTCGTTTGTTATTTTTATAGTTCTAGTTAAAATGTCATAAAAACCTAAACATGCCTCATTAATTTTAAAGGCGTTGATTATACTCGTCTCCTATGTGGTTGTTTTGTTGGCCGCCAGGAGAACAAAACAAACAAAACAGAACACGCAAAATGGTAGCTCCATACTACCCCTAGCTGTTGCCCCCCTCCTCCCGAAAGAGAACTCCTACACGCTCACAAAAAATCGCTTCTGTAACATATACTCCCAAACATATTTTGCTTCAAGCATATACATTTTTGGGTATTGCCCAAACATTTATATGTTTGATCTCTTCCAATATATAATATGTTTGAAAGCATATTGGTCTAAACAATATATGTTTGGGTAGTCTAAGTTCCAAACATTTTGTATTTTTGCATCCAAATTCAATAATGTTGTCTTCCAAAAAACAATATGTTATTATGTGAACATATAATATGTTTGGAAGCATTTTGCACCCAAAAATATTATATGCTTAAAAAAATTCTCCCAAACAATATTGTGCTCAAAATTTTACTTATTTATTTATATATTTACAATCATAATGAATTATGAAAATAAACAGGTAATATAGGTGCTAACAACATAGGTTTTCGACCTGAATGCTCAAAATTTTGTTTCTGACCAATTGTATATTCGCCGACATCTTTCTCACTTCCACGAGATTTTTTAGTTCTTAGCACCTTTTTCTGTAATACAAACATTGTAGAAGAAATTATTCAATTTTATGATTTTTTATTTTATTTTAATTTTACCTTTTGCCGGACGGGGATTCGAACAGCGGACCACACAGTTTGTAAGGATCAAAGAAGTAGCTGATCAATTGCCCAAGGAAAAATAAAATGTTAATTTTGTAATAACAAGCAACAACCACCAACTTAATTCAATATCGCTCCCTGTTAAATAGCGCTCCAAGCTACTAAACACATATATGTTTATAGGCTATTTCTAAATTAATATATGTTTGCATCCAAGCATATTATATTTACAAACATTTTATGTTCCAAACGTAATATGTTCCAACATATTAACATATATGTCCCAAACATGTTATGCTAGTTTATGAACATTATATGCTTGCACTCAAAAATATTGTGTTTAAAAATTTGTGTTCCAAACATATAATGTTTATTGCCAAACATATGAAAAACAGTCTTTTTCATCCGTGTAGTGCGGAGACCTGATGTCCCATATTGTTAAGCTCGCCCATTTTCTTGTAATGAAGCCTTATGGGGTGACTTGCTCAATAAAACTGCCCGCCTGCCTAACTGCCTGCCAGCTCTCCATTTGTGCTATGGTTTGTGGTGGGTGTTCTATCAAAGGTGTGACAAACGCCAAAAAACGAAATATTTTACATTCGTAATATACTCTAGCACCATATCATGGAAAATATTTCTTGTTACAAATATTACATGCTTTCTGGCCACCATTGCCCAAAACGAGGGTGAGAGAAATGAAAACGGAAAGCAGGAGAATTAAAATGAAAATGAAAAAATTCCTTGGCTATGGAACGTCAAGGAAAACAATTTCATTTCGTTTTGGGGGAAACGTGCAAATAACTCTAAGAAAAACACCTAACGAAGCATTAAAGTATGCTGCAATTTTACTCCATTAAGTGTCCAGGAATTTTTCGAAAACAAAAGCCTCCTGTCAATGTCCTTTGACTGAGAGAAAGAGAGGGCAAAGAACTGTGAACACAGAATAATTTTAAGGGGGAAATTTTGAAATTATACAAGGACTTGTAATGAAATAAAAATTACATAACTCCTAAATTTATGCTACAAATTTTTAACCTTAATAGCCTAAATGTATGCAATAGAATATTTGCAATGTTTTTTTTATGAAGACCCAAAACTATTTGAAATGTAAAAACACTGTAACAAAAATTATAATTCATAAAAATTAAAAAATATATATAGCCCATAATTCTCTACATCTAAATCTCTATTCTAAACCATAATATCCTAGAAATATGCTACGGTATATTTTTAGCAGATTTTTATAGCAACTGTAGCAACAGTTTGATAAAAAAAAAAATACACAAAGCAAAACAAATTTGTATGAAAATATATGTCGAGATTTTTTTTATTGTATTTTTAAAAATAAATATATCATAATATCCTTCAAGTATGCAATGATTTTTCCACAATTCTATATATAAAGTTATGTTGTAAAATGCGGATATCTTGCTTGACAATAATGTCTAGAAATTAAATTCGCATAGAACCATTATATTCTCAATATCTTAGGTGAGATTAACTCTGTAGAAGTTAACATACATCAACCGTCGAACGGAACGGACGTGTTTTTTTTTTAATAGTGGATAAACTCATCGTAATAGGTACCTACTAAGAATTTCAAGTGTGGTGGGATATTAAGCCACCATGCAGCGATATTCAAAGTCATCCACCGGGTTGTTAACTTCAGGGCCCAGTGGACGGGTATCGACTGGAGTTATAAATTTGGGCAATGACCAAGAGTTAGGCCCAATTAGTCGACGGGTCGACAGGTGGCGACACTCTGACAAGTCGAACTTTTTCTAAAGTAACGACATCAAAAGGAGGTAATCCCTCACGAAAGAGATTCAAGTTACGCAGAAATGCTTTGTTTATCCTAAAGAAGTTAGGATCAGTCGACCCAAGCACGCTGTCGGCTAAACAAAGCGATTCCTTAAAATGGGCTCAAGGAATTCTTGAGACTGGAAAAAGGGAACGGTCACCGGATGAGCTGCCATCCTCCAAAAGGGATCAAAGATCGTTTACCTCAGTTGGTAAAGACAGCCTTGTGATGGCTATCATTAATAAAGGAGCATTGGACGCTATGGTTCCAAAGTAAAAATGGGGGGAAATTGAGAATGCTGGAAAAGTTTCCCGGCCCAGATCCTCGACACCAAGAGGCTGGTTGGTATCGAGGACGATGTAAGCTAGTCGCATTTGAGGACCAGAGGTCTATAGAATGTTTTAAAGCTGCTCTGATACTAATTGGTGAAGTTTGGGAAGGGACTGCTATAGAGTTAGTCGAGAAGAAAGACATACCGGCTAGACTTAGAGTACATGCGTGGATTAAAGGTCTGTTAAGAACCCTGAAAATATTTTAAGAAAATGACAAATGTCTTATACTAAAAAAATGGGAGCCAACGTGGTGCAATGGTTAGCATGCCCGCCTTGCATACACAAGGTCGTCGGTTCGATTCCTGCTTCGACCGAACACCAAAAAGTTTTTCAGCGGTGGATTATCCCACCTCAGTAATGCTGGTGACATTTCTGAGGGTTTCAAAGCTCCTCTAAGTGGTTTCAATGCAATGTGGAACGCCATTCGGACTCGGCTATAAAAAGGAGGTCCCTTGTCATTGAGCTTAACATGGAATCGGGCAGCACTCAGTGATAAGAGAGAAGTTCACCAATGTGGTATCACAATGGACTGAATAGTCTAAGTGAGCCTGACCTAACCTAACCTACTAAAAGTATGCAATGAATTTTTAATACGAAGTCTATATAATTTTCAACAACAAAAAATCGTTAAATAAATTTGGAACTTGGAATACCCTAAGCGATGGTACTTAAACTTCAAATACATTCACAAATATCAAAGAAAACCTTTTACAAAATAAACTTAGAACCCCTGAAAATATCTTAAGAAAACAAAAACAAAATTATCATACTAAAAGTATGCAACGAAATATTTTATTTAAACCTTTGAAAAAAGAAAATTCGCAGAATAAGTTTAAAAGGCCTAAAAAATACGAATACGAAATCGTAGGACTGTGTCAATTTGGCAAAATATAAATCATAAGAAATTTGCCAAAGTTGGCTACTAAATGTTATATGTACCCCCTAAAACTAGGCAACAGACATTTTAAAAATAAAAAAATACTATTTTAAGGATTCTTAAATTGATATTTTTTAAATTGATGAAATATCCTTCTAAAAAAACAATTTGAAAAAAATTAATAAACTTTAGAAAAAGGCCTTCCCTCAGGACGGTCAGACTCATTTTTTCCTCTGCTTTTTGCATCTTGCAACAAACTATGAACACACTCTTCTCCATGGTGCTTTTTCCATATCTGCCTCTTAGTAGCTGGCCACAAAATGTCAAAAAGAAATGAAGTAGTGTTTCATATCTTAGGTCTGCATCTCTGTGTGTAACATTTGATGCCTTATCTATTGACATATATGTGTATACCCGAGCATACAAAACTATCTATGGCCATATCATTTCAGCAGTATTTCACCATCACTTCTACTTCTAATGCCAAAAGAAAAAAACACATTGAACTCTGCATCGGTTTCAAAACCATTTGACATGGAAAACCTAGGGAGCAATGGAGTGAGCTCTCTTCTTCCTTGGGTATACATTTAATGAACAACAAAAGGCCAATGAGATATAATAGGGGGAAAAAAGGGTAGTATCAGTATGGTCCTTTGAGTTAATAGCTTTGTTAAAGATCTCCGCCAAGATTAGCCGAGACAACAAATGTTCAAACGCCTAATCGTTTTGTTGTTCCCAAAAAAAGGGGGCATTTTGTAGTAATAACCTAACGCAAAGCACTGGCACACATAAACCATTGCTCATCATTTGTCGGATGCAATCCTTCTATTTGGTTTCATGCAAACATATCCATCTATTCTTGTATCACTCCATAAAGAAAACCACATGTTTTAATCAAGCTGGGCGAGACTCTGGGACAAAATGTGACAATATTATGTGGTGACTACAACAACTGAACTAATCGAACCATCGGCAATGGGATGAGCGAAATAATAGAAGGCATTGTCAACTGGAAATTACTACCAAGATATTAACAGATAACAACACAAATAGAGGGATATAAAGAGCAACTGAAAAACAGGAGCAGATGTATATATCCTAGGTTAAATCGAAAAAAAAACTAAAATGGGGCAAAGCTAATAGTTTAACTGGCATCAACTGGAAATCCTTTTAAGTCCCCTAGGCCAGCTAAAGTGACTATGTGGTAATGGTAGGGTAATTAGAAACTAATACCATTTCATAAAATTTACAAATTAGGTGAACTCTTGGTTTGATGAGATGTAAAGAATTAAAATTTTACAAAATCAATATGGTAATGAGAAAGGTAATGATATGCGATATAAAAAATAAGGAGAAATGTAATACCTATAAATTTACATGGTTTTGACAACAATAATATCAAGGAATTAGCAATGTAATGGCTATGGTAATGTCTAAGAATCAAGAAAGTAATATGTATGGTAATGGAATCTTCTTCCAAAGCAATGAATGCGATTATTCACCAGAACTTTAGGTAAGAGAAAATGTAATAAATAGCTATACAATCAATGGGGAAAACTTCAAGGTAAGCAATGTAATAGTAAAGGTAATGTCCAAGAATTAATAAAGTAATGGGAATGGTAATGACACTTCATTCCCAAGAAATGAATGACATTATTCCAAAATACTTGAGTTAATGGAGAATTTAATAGCTAATAATTAATAAAAAGTAATGTAAGATATTGCCAATGTAATGGTATAGGTAATGTCTAATAATCATTAAAGTAATGGGAAAGGTAATAAGAAATTATTTTCGACCTCCCAAAAACAATATAATTAAAAACTTATGAGGTAATATTGATAAATTGGCTTATTTGGTTTTTAATATTGCAATAAAATAAAATAATCCATAAAATGCAGTACACGGCATAAAAAATATGTCAATAAAATCTATATCTACAAATCAATAAAGTAATGGGAATGGTAATGGTAATGAGCTAAAATACAAAAATATATACAAATTATAGAATTCTTTCGCCTTAGTTTTTTTTAATCAAATGTAATAATAAAGGCAATGTCCTAGAATCAATAAAGTAATGAGATCTGCAAGGGGAAAGAGATTTTCAGCACAATAAAATAGGCAGGTTCTGTGAAGTAAGGGCCTACGTTTAGAGTTTTTTAATAGCTTAAATATGGAGTAAGATAGGTAGAAAAAAATGCTGGCCGATTTTAGCTAAACTAAAAGAAATTTCTTTCTTATGGCTGAAAATTTTATAAGGTCTATGAATTTTCAATTTTTAGTTTTTCAGATTTATAATATTAGTTTTAAAATAAAAATTATTTATTGCTATTATTGTTTTTTAGAAGCATATATAAAAAAATAATAAGTACTTGGAAATCACTAGCATAAATCTGTGGGGTTTGAAGGGGCTAGGCAAGAGGATAAGCTTTTTCCAAATTTATTATTTACCTCTCAAAATATCTTTCCCCTTCTTCTTACGATGAAAATTGATCGGAAATTTATTTTTTTTTAACATTACTAAAGTAACAAGCATGGTAATGGGTTTAAAGCGGCTAGGTAAGGAGTTAAGCATTTCTTTCTTTTATTACTGGACAAACTTTCAAAATTAGTATTCTTCTATTTCTAACTATGCAAATTAAGCTGAGATTTTTTCGTGATTTTTTACCTTTTTTTAAAAAACAAGCATGGTAATGGGTTTGAAGCGGCTAGGTATGGGGTTAAGTATTTCTTTAATTTATTATTAGACTAACTTTCAAGATAATTGTTTTTCTATTTCTAACTATGAAATTATACCGAAAATTTATTATTTTTAAAACTTTTCTAAAATAACAACCATTGTAATGGGTTTGAAGCGGCTAGGTAAGTGGTTAAGCTTTTTATAAAATTTATTACTGGACTAATTTTAAAATAATTGTTTTTTCTATTTCTAACTATGAAAATATACCGGAAATTTATTTCGGATATTTTTAAAATTTTTTCTAAAATAACAACCATTGTAATGGGTTTGAAGCGGCTAGGAAAGGGGTTAAGCTTTTTATAAAATTTATTACTGGACTAATTTTAAAATAATTAAAATAATATCGGAGATTTATTTCAGAATATTTGTAACCTTTTCTAAAATAACAAGCATGGTAATGGGTTTGTAGCGGTTAGGTAAGGGGTTAAGTTTTTTGTAATTTATAACTAGACTAACATTCAAAATGTTTTTGTCTTCTTCTAACAATAGGAACTTGGCCAGGAGTATTTTTCAGGATTCATCTTACAAATCAGTAGAAAAAGACGATAATGTAATAGTTTGGAAGCTTTGAAGTAAGGTGTAATGTAATGCATTTGCTTTATGGCTCGATTATATATTCTGGGTTTTCGCATTCTATTGGCCCACTTCTTTTTATAATAAAGATCTTCCATATTCTAACAAAGAAATTTGGTTCTGGAATTTAATTTTTTTTTCATTTTTTTAATTAATTTTTATCATTAGGAAAAATGAGAGTAAGTTGCTAGGTAAGGAGTTATTCAATTTTTATTTTGTTTTTAAAATAAATATCTTCTGTAGTGAATCAAAAATTTTGAAATTTTTATAGTTTATGGTTCTTTTAAAAGAAATTCCCAAAAAAAACATTTAGTCCTTTTAAATGAACTACTTGTTCCCAAATTTCATATAGAGCTCTCTCCTTCATAGAAAAAAATATTTTTTGGATTAAATCACAAAATTAATTAATGCAATTTTTTTATTGGAACTGCTTCATCCACACAAATCGTAGCATCAATTTAATGTTTAAAAAAAATAAATCGATACAATTAAAATTTTTAATTGAGCCAACTGATTTCTGTGATTGATTTGTGATTTTTTATTTGAATATTTTTTTAATGAATTATTTGTTTTTAAGAAATAATTGGGATATTTTTTCTGTGTACCACTTCCTTCTGCCTAATCACCTATGATTACTACACACAAAAAAAATCTGTTTCAATCACGAAATTAATTAATCCAATTAATGTTTTAATTGAAATGTCTTCAATCACAGAAATGATAGTATCAATTAAAAAATTTATTGAAGGTCAATTAAAAAATTAATTGATACTATTAATTTTTGTGATTGATTTTTGTTTCAATTAAAAAATTTGTTGAATCAATTAAATTTTTAATTGAATATTTTTTAAAACTCAATTAAAATTTTAATTGGAAAATTTTTCGCGAAATTTTTTTTCTGTGTATGATTAACTACCTTCGAATAAGTTTAAATGCAAATCATTTTTAAACATATCTCCTTCAAAAAAACTCAATTAAAATTTTAATTGGAAAATTTTTCGCGAAATTTTTTTTCTGTG
Organism: Haematobia irritans; assembly: GCF_050003625.1. Taxonomy (NCBI): domain Eukaryota; kingdom Metazoa; phylum Arthropoda; class Insecta; order Diptera; family Muscidae; genus Haematobia; species Haematobia irritans. The sequence goes on from NC_134399.1 coordinate 7,037,633, forward strand.
TATGATTAACTACCTTCGAATAAGCTTAAATGCAAATCATTTTTAAACATATCTCTTTCAAAAAAAACTTCCCAGAACAATAAGCAATAAATGCTAAGGGGTAATGAGTAGTAAGGAGCACAGTAAGGTATTATGCCAAAGCGAGCAGTAAGGCATTATGCCAATAATGTAGTTTTTTGATTCATAAATATACCCCATTTTCTGGGTAGTTTTAAATTAATTGCTCGACTGATGGTAATTGGTAAGAACGGATGGTAATGGGTAGTAAGGAGCACAGTAAGGTATTATTTCAAAGAGTAATGTAAGGCATAATACCAACAATGTAGTTTTTGCTTGATAAATTTCCCTGATTTTCTGGGTAGTTTTAAATTAAGTACTCGACAGATGGTAATGGATAAGAAGGAGTGAAGTAAGGCATGCTGTTTCCCAGTATTTACTGATTAAATATTTTTTCATACATTCTCAACTTATATAGAAATGATTAGAAACTGGCGTAGTAAGACTTTTGTTAGTCATTTCATTCATTTTTCAAATTCTTCTTTATTAATTTGATTTTTAAATACAATTCATTTAATGAGATTTTATCACAGCAGATATTACAACAAATGAGACACTGGCTGGCAATATAAGCTATGTTATTTAAGATACATATTATTAAAGGCAAAAACAGGTTAAAGCAAAAACAGGTAAAACAGGTTTGTTAGTAGAGTACTCCACGAATAAAAATATTTTTAAAGAAAATTTTGGACCGCTTAATGAAATTTCTACTTCCTACCAAAAATTAAGAGGACTATTTTTTAGGAAATCATATTTTTATATTTTTTTAGCTTAATTCTAAACTTAAGTAGATGACTTTAAACTTCTTAAATAGCCGATCTTGACTCCATTTCAATAAATGGAATTACTTTAAATTTCTATACAATGTCTTCGACATTTATCCAGATTGAGTAGAACTCACAAGAGTCACAAATACACATACGAAGCTTTCGTAGCAACGCTATATTTGCTTCAAAAACTATTCTATGACCACTATTTTAATTTAGGAAAAATGTTATGCTTGATTACCTTAGAACATAGACTAAGTGTAATTCACTTTTGGACACATGTCCTTTCGAAAATCTCCCAGGACAACCAATATCAGAGGACTTGTTTCAGAGAAGGACTTTATATTTGGGTACAGCAAAAGAACGTTCTGTTTTTTTTGTTCTACAAGAATAAAACTACGGTCGAGTGATACAACTATGTTCGAGTGATGATTTGAAGATGTTTAGCACTTGAACACAATTTCTACATATGAATGCACTTTTATCGCCCCAACCCCACTGGAGTATTAGGAAATACCTTAGACATGGTATCTCTATTTAAACTTAATTGATGCTCAGTCATACGTAACATCCTGGTAATCATCCTGGATACAGGACAGGACAAGACAGGACATACTAAAGGGATAAAATAAGAAAACAAAATTCTTTCTTATATGGTGGTGTGGAGGATATGGTCCACTAACAGTCAACCCAATCACCAACGACGCCATACTCTTAGGAAGTGTGTGGGTTCGCTGTATACGGGGCTGAAGATGACGCATGACGCCATGTGTAGTCCCTGCTTATATTTCCATGGGATATTTGGAACAATTGAAATAGAAAATCAAAGGAAATTTCTGGCCAATTTAGATGTTGTTTTGCCGGCCAAAAATGTTAAGATAAAAATAAATCATCCTTTTTTACAAGGACCTATGAAAGAAGACTCGTCCTAGAGGTCTAGAGTAGTCTGGATGGGGAGGCTTTTATATGAAAACGTGTTTTTCTTCTTAAAGAGCCTGAAAACTTTATGCTTGATTTATTCTAATTTTATTATAAAAACAGGTCAAGTAGTGAGAGTGTGTATAAAACTTTCCTGAATAGCCTGATGATCATCTGCCTTCTCTGTTGGATATATGTAGCTTATCTTTCATGCGTATGGGTGTGTGTGTGTGCAAAAGCCTTATAATTTTACATATCCGCAGGGTCGTTTTGTGGCATAGTTGAAAAAAAAACATACCTACCATACATTCCTTCATATGTCCTTTCATACATCCATCTGCAACCCCTATCAAACGATCGAACTACAAACAGACCGACTACTCCTATAGAAATGGAAGAAAAAAAACGAAAACGAAGACAACAACAACAACAACAATGCTGGAAAACACACATAAAAATTTTGGTTGTTTTAAAATTGAAAGGGAATTTCGTTTTTATTGCTTTAAACAAAAGGGTGCGAATGCTCTTCCTGCAAATCAATATGGCCGACGTTATCATTATAATGTCGTGAATGAAGAGGGGTTCACGCAAAGCATAATGCACGCATACTAACCCACACACACACTCACAAACGAGCCACCGCACACATTGCTTGACTCTATGGGAGTAATATTATAGAGAGGAAATCGTGTGATTTGTATAGAAGACAGACTCTCTCTCTCTCTATCTGTGTTATAGGCCTTTGTAAGCCTAACACTCTCAATTTTATTGAAATACAAAGACAAGTTAACAGTTCGAAAATCATTGTTATGAGTTTTTAAGAGAGAATCTAAGGCAAACAAAAAAAACTAAGTGGTAGAATTTGTGGTTTCCCTTTTATTAAGGCTACACCCCTAAAATTTCCGGAAATCGTTTACAACAAAATTCTAAAAAATCGGCAAATAAATTTAAAAGAAAAATATATAGACAAAAAAAATATTTTTAATTTTATTTTATTATTTTTTGTTTGGTTTCAGAGAGAATATGATCACCGAAGGTGTATCGAAATATCCGAGAAAAATAATTTTTCAAGAATTTGTTAGGGCAACACCGGAAATCGTTTACAATACAATTAAAAAATGTCGGCCTTTAAATTAAAAAAATAGAGTAAATAAAGAAAATATTTCATTTCATTTTATTGAGTACCTACACAACAAGATTAAAATCTTATAATTACAGTGCCGGATTATAAATGTTAAAACATCTCCGACTTATAATAAGTATAAACAATAATTAAATTTTAAAGATAAAAAAAGAAAAATTTAAATAAATAAAATAAAAATTAATATTAATATTAAAGAAAAAAGAAGAAAATTACTTTTAATATGCAAATCCATTTTTAAAAATATTTTTGGGTTTTTGTTTGGCTTCAGAGTGAAGATGATAACCAAAATATCCGAGAAAAACAAGTTTTCAAGAATTTATTAGGGCAACACCCCTAAAAACCTCAGGAAATCATTTACAATACAATTTAAAAATTTCGGCCTTTAAATTAAATAGAGAAAATAAAGAAAATATTTCATTTCATTATAATTCAAATAAATAAAATAAAAATTAATATTAATATTAAAGAATTAAGAAAAAATTACTTTTAATATTCAAATCCATTTTTAAAAGTATTTTTGGGTTTTTGTTTGGCTTCAGAGTGAAGATGATAACCATAATATCCGAGAAAAACAATTGTTCAAGAATTTATTAGGGCAACACTCGTAAAAACCTCAGGAAATCATTTACAATACATTATAAAAATTTCAGCCTTTAAAATAAAAAATAGAGAAAATAATGAAAATAATTTTTTAAAAATATTTTTGGGTTTTTGTTTGGTTTCAGAGAGAAGATGATAATCGAAATATTCGAGAAAAACAATTTTTTTCAAGAATTTATTAAGGCAACATCCCTAAAAACCTCCGGAATTTTTTACAACAAAATTTAAAAAAATCGGCCTTAAAATTAAAAAAATAGAAAAAATAAAAAAAAATATTTTTAAAAATAATGTTTACTTTTTGTGTGGCTTCAGAGAGAAAATTTTCACCAAATGTGTATCGAAATATCCAAAAAAAAAAATTTTCAACAATAAAATAAAAAAAACTAACACCAGCTTTTTTATTAGCTCATGACCTCAAGCCAAACAAAAACCAAAAATTTATAAAAAAATCCACAAGTCAAGAAAAAAAAACATTTTTAAAAATATATAAAAATTAAAAAAAAAAAAACAAAAAACTAAAATTAGTATTCTAATTTTAAGTACAGTGAAAACCCTCAAGCTTGGACACTCTGTAAACCGGAAACTTCCGCAGAAAAAAAAATATTTTTTATCTTCAATCATGAAATCAATTGATCCAATTAATTTTTAATTGAAATATCTTCGATTACAGAAATTATAGTAATAATCACTAATTATAAAAAATCCACAAGTCAAGAAAAAAAACATTTTTAAAAATATATAAGAAATAAATAAAAAAAAAAATAAAAAACTAAAATTAGTATTCTAATTTTAAGTACAGTGAAAACCCTCAAGCTTGGACACTCTGTAAACCACAGGAAAAAATTTTTATCTTCAATCATGAAATCAATTGATCCAATTAATTTTTAATTGAAGTATCTTCGATTACAAAAATTATGGTAATAATCAATAATTATAAAAAATCCACAAGTCAAGAAAAAAAACATTTTTAAAAATATGTAAAAAATAAATTAAAAAAAAAAACAAAAAACTAAAATTAGTATTCTAATTTTAAGTACAGTGAAAACCCTCAAGCTTGGACACTCTGTAAACCGGAAACTTCCACAGAAAAAATATTTTTTATCTTCAATCATGAAATCAATTGATCCAATTAATTTTTAATTGAAATATCTCCAATCACAAAAATGGTAGTAATAATCACCAACGTCAATTAAAAAAAAATTGTTCCAATTAGAAAATTAATTGATACGATTAACTTCTGTTATTTATTTTTGTTTCATTTAATTTCAAAAAAAAAATTGTTGAACCAATTAAATTTTTAATTGTATATTTTTTTTTAAATTCAATTAAAATTTTAATTGAAAAAATTTTGTTTTGGATATTTTTTTCAATGCATATTAAAAGTAACCTCTCATAAGTGGACACGTCGCAGAGGAGGCTTCCATGAGTGTCCACTTATGGGAGATTTCACAGTATATGTAAGAGAGAAAAAAGCGTAGCCAAAAAAAAAAAAACAATGTCATCTCTTTTTTTATAAAAAATAATAATAATATATAAAGTGTAACCCCGCAGAGGCTTCACTGTAGTCGATTTTCCTATTCTTAACCTCCTTATGTCGTTGCATATATGCATGTGCTGATGTCCTTAAGCATGGGTGTATGAGTGTGAGTGTTGCCACCAGTTTTAAACTATAATTATAAAATTATTACACATAAGGGAATTGTATGATAATACCAGACCAGAGTTAGTAGTAAAAAAAAACACACGCCATAGTTATGATAGGCCTTTGTAGAATACCCCAACCTCATTTTGTGGTTATGTTTTGACACGCACTTAAGTTTTCAGAAAACTTTTTGTTGTTGTCCAGTTGTTTGTCAGTTTTGTTACAGGATCCTTTGATATCCTTATGTTTAACAGTTCAACAGTTCATTGAGCAATAGGAAAAACGTAAAGCCCCTATTTCCAATCAATTGCCCTCGCTATCTTTCCCCAAAAGCCATCGTAAATGCTTTTGTTGTCCTGTTGTTTTGCGGTACAATTGAAGGATAATTGAAGTTTCGGTCTCAGAGTTAATAACAAGCCTTATGACACTCTATCTACTTAGTTGGTATTCGGTATTATTTTGCCTTTCAGGCCAAGTGTGTTGAGAAGGTGACAGGTGTCTAAATAGTTTTACTATGACACATTGGAATTTTCAAATTGTCGCCAGAGTTCGAATGTCAAAACAATCGATAAGTATGGGTTATGGATAGGTTAGAAGCTTTGTTCGTTAACTGGAACGTGTGTCATGTCATGGGCGGTATTTAATAGCCGGTGTCCTTTGATAATTTTAGGACTAACGTTTTCTATGGAACTTTTGTGTGGAGAGGGGGGACGGGAGTTTTGGTTTGTTCTCGAAAAGTTCATAGTTCTAAAGAAGGCTAAGGTAAAATCATTCACTGTTATTTTATGTTGAACATACTTATCAATTATCAGTTATTTAAAAATCCTGGAAAAATATCTATGATGATGATGATGAGGAAATGGCATAGGAAACGGAAACAGAAAAGGCAAACGAATTCCAAGAATTTTTATCGTAGAAAATTATATGATTCCTAAGCTTACATTTCCGATTAAAAAATTCTAGAGGGCGTAACGCTTAGACAGCAAAGTGCTGATTTGCGAAAACTTAAAAAACGCCCTTTTATTACTCAGAAAAACAAAAGGGTTGAAAATTTTGTAGACCGAAGGAATTGAGTTGAGGAAAAAAACATCAATGGTTTCAATTTTTCAAGAAAAGAAAATTGTAATAGGAAAAAAAATTTTTGAAACATGGGGGGGGGGGGTGGGTATACAAAAATTGCCCAAAAGCATCGAGACCACAAATCCTTCATATCATGGAAAAATTAAGTTTATAGGTTGAACTCTCAAAGCTAGTGTTTATTTGAAGTTATCGGAAGCATGAAAACTTTGTCGAAAGACCGACATAAGATTACTATCAAAATTTAAAGGCCTATCGCCTTATATATGAGGCGATATCACGGTTGCCAAAGTTGGTAAAATTCTACCAAAAATGGTAATTTTTTTGCTGTTTGGTAGATTACTGGAATTCTTGATGTTTTGGTAGATTTTTTTCTATATAAATAAAATTTTGACAAAATTTTCTATAGAAATAAAATGTTGACAAAATTTGCTATACAAATAAAACTTTGACAAAATTTTCAGTAGAAATAAAATTTTGACAAAATTTTCCATAAAAATAAAATTTTTACAAAATTTTCCATAAAAATAAAATTTAGAAAAAATTTTCTATAGAAATAAAATTTTGACAAAATTTTCTATCGAAATGAAATTTTAACAAAATTCTCTTTAGAAACAAAATTTTGGCAAAATTTTCTAAAGAAGCACAATTTTGCGAAAAATTTTATATAGAAATAAAATTTTGACAAAATTTTCTATAGAAATAAAATTTAGACAAAATTGTCTATAGAAATAAAATTTAGACAAAATTTTCTATAGAAATAAAATTTAGACAAAATTTTCTATATAAATAAAATTTTGGCAAAATTTTCTATAGAAATAAAATTTTGACAAAATTTGCTATATAAATAAAATTTTGACAAAATTTTTTATAGAAATAAAAGTTTGACAAAATTTTCTATAGAAATAAAATGTTGACAAAATTTTCTAGAAAAATAAATTTTTGGCAAAATTTTCTATACAAATAAAATTCTGACAAAATTTTCTGTAGAAATAATATGTCGAGAAAATTTTCTATAAAAATAAAATTCTGACAAAATTTTCTATAGAAATAAAATTTTGACAAAATTGTCTACAAAAATAAATTTTTGGTAAAATTTTCTATAGAAATAAGGTTAGGTTAAGTGGCAGCCCGATGTATCAGGCTCACTTAGACTATTCAGTCCACTGTGATACCACATTGGTGAACTTCTCTCTTATCACTGAGTGCTGCCCGATTCCACGTTAAGCTCAATGACAAGGGACCTCCTTTTTATAGCCGAGTCCGAACGGCGTTCCACATTGCAGTGAAACCACTTAAAGAAGTTTTTAAACCCTCAGAAATGTCACCAGCATTACTAAGGTGGGATAATCCACCGCTGAAAAACTTTTTGGTGTTCGGTCGAAGCAGGAATCGAACCCACGACCTTGTGTATGCAAGGCGGGCACGCTAACAATTGCACCACGGTGCCTCCCTTCTACATAATTTTTGCATAAAAATACAATTTTGACAAAATTCTTACCAAAATTTTCTGTAGAAATAAATTTTGGCAAAATTTTCATTTCTATAGAAATACAATTTTGACAAAATTTGCTATAGAAATGAAATTTTGCTAAAATTTTTCTATAGAAATAAAATTTTGCGAAAAATTTCCTGTGGAAATAAAATTTTGCCAACATTTTCTATAGAAATAAAATTTTCACAAATTTTCTATAGAAATACAATTTTGGCAAAATTTTCTACAGAAATAAAATTCTGACAAAATTTTCTATAGAAATAAAATTTTGACAAAATTTTCTATGTAAATAACATTTTTACAAAATCCTCAATAGAAATAAAATTTTGACAAAATTTTCTATAGAAATAAAATTTTGGCAAAATTTTCTATATAAATAAAATTTTGACAAAATTTTCTATAGAAATAAAATTTTGCGAAAAATTATCTATAGAAATAAAGTTTTGCGAAAATTTTTTACAGACATAAAATGTTGACAAAATTTTTTATAAAAATAAAATGTTGACAAAATTTTCTACAAAAATAAATTTTTGGCAAAATTTTCTATAGAAATAAAATTCTGACAAAATTTTCTGTAAAAATAATATGTTTAGAAAATTTTCTATAAAAATAAAATTCTAACAAAATTTTCTATAGAAATAAAATTTTGCTAAAAATTTTCTATAGAAATAAAATTTTGACAAAATTTTCTATAGAAATAAAATTTTTACAAAATTTTCTATACAAATAAAATTCTGACAAAATTTTCTATAGAAACAAAAATTTTGCGAAAAAAATTTCTATAGAAATAAAATTTTGCGAAAAAATTTCTATGGAAATAAAATTGTGACAAAATTTTCTATGGAAATAAAATTTTGACAAAATTTTCTATAGATATAAAATTTAGACAAAATTTTCTAAAGAAATAAAATTTTCACAAAAATTTCTATAGAAATAAAATTTTCACAAAATTTTCTATAGAAATAAAATTTTGACAAAATTTTCTATAGAAATAAAATTTTGGCAAAATTTTCTATAGAAATAAAAGTTTGACAAAATTTTCTGTAGAAATAAAATTTTGCTAAAAATTTTCTATAGAAATAAAATTTTGGCAAAATTTTCTATAGAAATAAAATTCTGACAAAATTTTCTATAGAAATAAAATTTTGCGAAAATTTTTCAATAGAAATAAAATTTTGCGAAAAATTTTCTATAGAAATAAAATTTTGCTAAAAATTTTCTATAGAAATAAAATTTTGCGAAAAAAATTCTATGGAAATAAAATTGTGACAAAATTTTCTATAGAAATAATATTTTGACAAAATTTTCTATAGAAATAAAATTTTGACAAAATTTTCTATAGAAATAAAATTTTGACAAAATTTTCTATAGAAATAAAATTTTGGCAAAATTTTCTATAGAAATAAAATTTTGGCAAAATTTTCTATAGAAATTAATTTCTGACAAAATTTTCTATAGAAATAAAATGTTGACAAAATTTTCTGTAGAAATAAAATGTTGGCAAATTTTTCTATAGAAATAAAATTCTGACAAAATTTTCTATAGAAACAAAATTTCGATAAAATCTTCAAAAAACTCAAATTTTGACAAAATTTTCTATAGATATAAAATTTTGACAAAATTTTATATAAAAATAAATAAAATTTTGACAAAATTTTCTATAGAAATAAAATTTTGCGAAAAATTTTCTATAGAAATACAATTTTGCGAAAAATTTTCTATAGAAATAAAATTTTGCGAACAATTTTCTATAGAAATAAAATTTTGCGAAAAATTTTCTATAGAAATAAAATTTTGCGAAAAATTTTCTATGGAAATTAAATTGTGACAAAATTTTCTATAGAAATAAAAGTTTGACAAAATTTTCTATAGAAATAAAATTTTGCTAAAAATTTTCTTTAGAAATAAAATTTTGACAAAATTTTTTATAAAAAATAAAATTTTGCTAAATATTTTCTATAGAAATAAAATTTTGACAAAAATTTCTATAGAAAAAAAATTTGACAAAATTTTCTGTAGAAATAAAATTTTGACAAAATTTTCTGTAGAAATAAAATTTTGACAAAATTTTCTGTAGGAAAAAAATTCTGACAAAATTTTCTATAGAAATAAAATGGTGAGAAACTTTTCTATAAAAATAAAATTTTTACATAATTTTCTGTAGAAATATAATTTTGACAAAATTTTCTGTAGAAATAACATTTTGACAAAATGTTCTATAGAAATAAAATTTTGATAAGATTTTCTATAGAAAACTTAAAAGCTTGTTTTTATAAAAAAAATCTATTGCTTCTCTATTTTTTATTTTTTTGTTTTTAATTCCCGTTTTTCCCATTTTCATTTAATGGTAAGTTTTCTATCTTTTTTTATTTTTTTTTCTTGCTTAGGAAAAATTTCTTTTCAATTATTTCTTGTTAATAAATATTTCAAGGTGATATTATTTATGATGACAAATATTCATTATCTTGCTTGCAGATGTTATGGTGGCAAAAAACCGCCATTTCACCAATTGCCTGACATTTAAAGTGCTAAAGACCATTTCTTTTCCCCAGGCCACCCCATCATGGTATGGTAGTGGCTTACCAACTATTTATAGTCAGGCGGTAAATTGTTGTCCATAGAAGATTAGCCTCGGTCTTATGGAACACACACCAAGTCTCTGGTGCCCGTTTATTAATCGACTCACAATTTTCATTTTATTGATCTTTTTGTCGGTGTCGGTAGTCTTTATCGGCTTGCCGTTTCAGATCTTTTGGTCTAAGTTTGTCGCTTACAGCATCCTCTTCTTTGCTCTCCCCCCAACCAAAAATTTTGCGGAATAAGAAGGGGTTTTAGCTAAACCAACATTTGGTCAATATTTCCAATGTTCGTTCATTACAACATGCACACGCAACGGGAGGCCAAAAAAACAGAGATGAGAAAAAAATACTGCCTGGCGGATTGACTCCCCAGTAGTCATCGTAAGCAAATTGTTAGTTTTTTTTCTTCTATATTATTTCCCGGCAGAAGATCTTCCTCCTTTTTTGTTACCCACTTCATAACTAAATAAATTCAATGAAGACCATCAACTGACACCGCCGCTGATAGTTTTGCATATCGTCCATCCATATATCCGTCCGTCTGTCTTTGCATGCGTCCATCCTTCCGTCCGCTAGCCATGGTTTATAACACATTACGTATAAAGGCGGCGGCGGCAACGGCGGCGTCTTCGGTTGTCTTCAAAGACCCCAAACAGGCAAATCGCTTATCCCAAAGACTGATTGAATAAAACCAACAAAAGTAACAATCAGCACCAGCATTCGCAGAGAATCTACTCAAAAACAAAAAAAGAGGAGACAACAACATGAATAAACCCTGCCGCCATCTAAAGCTTTTTGCCAGCTACGATAGATATTAATTCTGCCATTTTATCACCGATTTGTCCAAGTAAAACATACATCACTTTTCAAGTAACTTGAGGCTGTTCAATTGCCATAGCTTATGGCTTTGGGATAAATGTATATGGCGTTTTTCATTGTCGATCTGCTTAAGAAAAAAAAATATCTCATCGATGTGATATTTGAGAGGTATTTATGGTAGGTGATAGCCAATAAGAAAGATTACTGTTAACAAAATGTTTAAGCTAGGCCAAATTGGGGGGGAAAAAAGCATAAGCATTATTTATTTATGGTGGTTTATATTTCATAACAGGGGCTTTTCCCCTTATATATAAGGGGGATTCCCGGTTTGATCACAGCTATAGAGAAATGTCTTGGAAAAATAATAAAATTTTCACCCCAACGAAATAAAATCCTGATATAATGTTAAGCTATCGAAGCCAAATATATCAATAAATGTTTTTTACAAGAAAATTATTTAATTTTTTGTTCTAATCCCGAATACTTGTTTTTATGTATAAAAAGTATATATTTTTATCTGATACAAAAAATCAATTTTTTAAATTTTCATATATGTAGAACATATTTTTTATTTTTTTTTTTTTTAATTTTAAAATTGTTAATTTAAATTTTAAATTTTTTTGATTTAATTTTTTTAATTTAAATTTTTACATTTTTTGGATTTAATTTTTTTTTATAAAAAGTTTTAATTTTTTTTTAATTTTAATTTTTTTAAAGAAAAAATTTATTTTTTTTTAACCCAAAGAATAGTCTTTATGTTTAAAAATTTTTTTTTAATTTAAATTTTTAAATTTTTTTTTATTTTTTTTTTTATAAAAAGTTTTAATTTTTTTTTAATTTTAATTTTTTTAAAGAAGAAAATTTATTTTTTTTCTAACCCAAAGAATAGTCTTTATGTTTAAAAATTTATATATTTTTGTAAATATATATAAAAAGTTGTATTTTTTTATTTTAAATATTTAATTTAAAATTTTAATTTAAATTTTTATATACGAAGAATTTTTTTTATTTTATTTTATATTTTCGTACATAACATGTCACTTTTTCGATGTGATTCAGAAGCCACAAGAACCTTTTTTAAATGAACTTAAAAAATATATATTATTTTGTAAATACAAACTTTAGTGTTGTGAAATTTTGCTTACGATCAAAAAGTTGGATATGAATTCCATGCAACTTGGGTTTTATTTCTGATGTTTGTATCAGGAACTCTTTGGACTATCTCCTTGCCATATAACCTCAATGCAACATGCTATGAATTCAATTCATTCTCTTGGAGTGAAAGTAAATTACAAAACACCAAGGACCATGCGGTTAAAATTCAAAATAATGTAGGAGCATAAATTAAAAATATAATATAATATAATATATATATATATTTTTTTTTTACAAAAGTCTATGACATATTAAATAAGCTTTTAATTCGTAACCATTTATAAAAAAAAATAAGTTTTAGATTTAGGAAATCCATTTCTGTCACAAAGAATTTTGTTACTACAAGTGAAATATATTTCTGTTTTTTTTGCATTATTCCCTACACAGAAAAAAATTTCACAAAAATTTTTCCAATTAAAATCTTAATTGAGTTTTAAAAAATATTCAATTAAAAATTTAATTGTTTCAACAAATTTTTTAATTGAAATAAAAATCAATCACACAAATTAATAGTATCAATTAAATATTTAATTGGATCAATTAATTTTTTAATTGACTGTCAATTAATTTTTTCATTGATACTATCATTTCTGTGATTGAAGACATTTCAATTAAAAAATTAATTGGATCAATTAATTTCGTGATTGAATCAGAAAAAAATTTTTTTGTGTGTACAGGAGGTGTGTATATGTTATTGCATTATTTTAAATTTTAACCAATGATCCTTTAAATTTATTTTTTTTAACATTAGAAAAATATGTAATTATCTCAATTGATTGTCTAAGTAATTTCAGACATAATTCAACCATTTTAATATTGAGAGAATTTCCTATTTTTTGTTGTCCATGTATATCCTTGGTCTTTTATAAAACACAAGTATATGATAAATGGAGCGCTTATTGGATAACCCCAAGAAAAAAAGTTTGTTTGGTAAACAAAGAAAACGTACAGTACTTACAAATCCATGTTTATCACTAATGTTATTGGTCAGCTTTAGTTTATGAAATGAGACAACTTTTTGCATCCATTGTTCACCAGTGGTTGGTGAATCTGGATGGATGTACATGCGCTTGGGCATTTCGGGATCGGCTTTACCGGCAATCATCCAACGGCTAAAAAAACGTGAAAAAGAAATATAGTCATTGGGGGAAAAAAGGATTTTTAATAAAATAAAAGACTTTTTTTTAGAGAACCCTACAACATGTTTGGGGTAACCATATTATACTTAAAATAAATTTTTATTATTAATATTAGTATTAAATTGGCATAATAGTAAAAATATCGTTACTGCAATCTAAGATTTTTCTTTTTTCAAAATATAGCTTTATGGCTCCTCCAAAAAAATGACATTATTCTATAGTTGTGACAATCATAAAATTGTTATCAGAACCCAAGAATAAATTTAGTGGTATTTATTTATAAAATCAAAAGTCTTTGCCATTACAGGAAAGAAGGATTTTTAATATTACAAAAACGGTCATAAAATAAAATATAATTTTTAGAGAACCATAGAACATGTTTGGGGTAACCATATTATAATTAGAATAATTTTTATTATAAATATTATAATATAATAATATTATAAATATTATTATATTTTTCCTTATAGTTTTCTTTCCTACAAATATAGTTGTATCATTCCTCCTAAAGTATGACATTTTTGTATAATTGGGACAATGATAACATACATTGTTACCAGACCCCAAAAATAAATTGAGTAGTATTAATTCATAAGATAAAAAATCTTTGTCATTAGGAAAAAAAAGGATTTTTAATATTAAAAATACGGCCATAAAATAAAATATATTTGTTTGGAGAAACATACAACATGTTTAGGGTAACCATAATATAGTGAAAATAAATTTTATTATTAATGTTATAATTAAATTGGCATAATAGTAAACATGTAAAAACCGTAACCTGAGATTTTTTTTAACTATACAGTTATTGTTCCTCCTAAGATATAGCATTATTTTATAGTTGTGACAATCATAACATTGTTATCAGAATTAACCCAAGAATAAATTAAATGGTATTTATTTATAAAACCAAAAATCTTTGCCATTACAGGAAACAAGGATTTTTAATATTACAAAAACGGTCATAAAATAAAATATATTTTTAAGAGAACCATAGAACATGTTTGGGGTAATCATATTATAGTTAGAATAAATGTTATTATTTAATTGGCATAACAGTAAAAATATAATTTTAGAAACCTAACATTTTTATTTCCTAAAACTATACCTTTATAGTTCCTCCTAAAATATGTCATTATTTTATAGTTGGGATAATTATAACATTGTTACCAGAACCCAAGAATAAATTGAGTGGTATTTATTTATAAAACCAAAAATCTTGGTCATTTGGGGAAAGAAGGATTTTGAATATTAAAACAAAAACGGTCTTAAAATAAAATATATTTTTTAGAGAACCATAGAACATGTTTGGGGTAATCATATTATAGTTAAAATTAATTTTTCTTGTTAATATTATTATCAAATTAGTATAATAATATCGTTAACGCAACCTAACATTTATCCTTCCTAAGAATATTTTTTATGGTTCCTCTTAAAATATGCCATTATTTTATAGTTGGGACAATCATAACACTGTTAGCAGACCCCAAACTTACATTAAACTGTATTAACGACTAACAATCTTTGTCCTTAGGGGAAAGAAGTATTTTTAATATTAAAACAAAAACGGGCATAAAATAAAATATATTTTTTGAAGAACCATATAACGTGATTGTGGCAATCATACCATTATTAAAATAAATATTATTATTTGTATGATTGTTTAACTTTTTTATTTTATTATTTGTATGATTGTTTAATTGCCATTATATTGTTACCGCAACCTAATCGTTACCGCAACCTAAAATTTTTCCTTCCTAAAAATATATTTTTATGGTTCCTCCTAAGATATGGCAATATTTAATAATTGGAACAATCATAACATTGTTATCAGAACCCAAACATACATTAAACTGTATTAACGACCAAAAATCTCTATCCTTAGGAGAAAGAAGTATTTTTAGTATTAAAATAAAAACAGTCATAAAATAAAATATATTTTTTGAATAACCATATAACGTGATTGTGGCAACCATACTATTATTAAAATAAATTTTATTTTTGTATGATTGTTTAATTTTTTTATTTTATTATTTGTATGATTGTTTAATTGCCAGTATATTAAAAAAAAACGTTACTGCAATTTAAGATTTTTCTTTCCTAAAAAAAATAATTGTATGGATTCTCTTAAAATATAGCATTATTTAATAATTGGGACAATCATAACATTGTTATCAGAACCCAAAACTAAATTGAGTTGTATTAATTCATAAGGTCAAAAACCTGTGTAATTTTTTATTTATTTTTATACATTATTATGATTGTAAATCTTAATTGTAAAAAGAAATAATTCATATTTCATATAGTTGGGACAATCATAACATTGTTATCAGAACCCAAACATACATTAAACTGTATTAACGACCAAAAATCTTTGTCCTTTGGGGAAAGAAGGATTTTTAATATTAAAACAAAAACGGTCATAAAATAAAATATATTTTTTGAAGAACCATATAACGTGATTGTGGCAACCATACTATTATTAAAATGAATTTTATTATTTGTATGATTGTTTAATTTTTTTTATTTTATTATTTGTATGATTGTTTAATTGTCATGAAAGTGAAAAAATCGTTACTGCAATTTAAGATTTTTCTTTCCTAAAAATATAATTTTATGGTTCCTCCTAAGATACCAGAAACCAAAAATTAATTGAGTATGAATTAATATATAAGGTCAAAAACCTTTGTAATTTTTTATATTTATTTTTATACATTATTATTATTGTAAATTTTAAGTGCATAAATAAATAATTCATGTTTCTATCATAAAAATAAAATTCGTATATTTATGGTTGCTCCAAAAAAAAATTGATAATATTAAATAATTGCTACAACTATATTTTATTTTATTTTTTCTATAAAATGAAAATTTTACATTCTACTTACCTATTGTGGAATTTATAACGATAATCATCCGCCGCCACTATATCGAGCAGGAGTATATATTTCGCCTTGGCATCGAGACCAGACACACGAAATTTCATTTGGGGAAACATTTGTCTGCAAAAGAAAAAAAAAAAAAAATGAGGTTTTAATTTTTCTGCTTAATTCGACACAGATCATTGAGGAGTCAGAAACAACAAAAAAATAAATAATTGTAAAATTACAACATTAAAAGAAGAAAATTTTTAATTTTTCGTTTTTTTTTTGTTAACTTTTCAAGAGAAATTACTAGCATAGGGAGATGGCGTGGACTTGGACATTATCATTATCGGTTTTATCATAACACACACAGTCAGTGTTTCGTGCGGTCAGTTAGTTGACTGCCCATATTGTGTGAAGATCTCTTTCTCTCTTGGCTTAATGTGGCGCCAACTAAAGTGCACGAAAATTTAAATTTCCAATTCCATGTTCCCAGCCAGGAATGTATGTACGAATGTTGGCTATGTGAACCTGATGCCTAGTAGCCAACATCATCAGAGCAACCAGCAAACTAAGCAGTCAGGGCAGGCAGTAAATTGATATTTGTTTTGGGCCAAGGAAGTAGTAGAACCGACAGACAGACAGACAAACAGATATCGAGACTCGGGTACAACATTCGTTGCCTTGGTGGTATCATTGCATTAACACCCTGATGCTGGGGCTAGAAGAGTCAGTCAGTCAGCCAGCCTATGTTTGACGACTTGTACTCGAATTGTACCACCAAAGTAGTTGTGAATGTTGGGGCCTAATGTTCCAATTGCCAAACGACGATGCAGTCGACGTCAACGCCAGCAAGCCACCCATTATTATCGGCTAATGCTGTGGCTTCATTTGTCCAATTTGGGGAAATTGTTGTGGCAGCAACCACAACAGTTAGTTAAGTAAAAACAAACATTTTTATTTGGTCACAAACGAACGTGTTGAAAGGCTATACAGCTTGCCAAGCGCCAGCGGCCAACATTTAACTGCCAGCAGCCGGCCAAAAACAAGCAACCATCCATAAATGAGGAGCCTTAGACGAGGTGCTTGATGTTGTTGTCATCGTCGTCTTTACCAAATCAAGCTCTTCGAGTAATAAATGTTGAACTCACGGTTTCGAAAAGCTCCCATCATAAACCATGATGATGATGATGACGACGACGATGATGAACCAGAGCAAACATACAGCCTGCCCAGACCCGCCCTAACCATCCGCCTTTCTTCGCATCGATGCCTAACTGCCTGGGCCCATCAACATTCTCATTTATTTCGTTTATTATTGCTGCTGCCCCATTCCAAACTACCTCACAAATATGAAAATTATAACTTTGAGCAGCAATCACTCAATCTTTTTCCTGGCCATCGTTAGTGCTCCACAAAGAAATAAACAAACGAAAAAAACAACAACCAAGCACAACTCAATACCTTCATGGCGATGGTTTGTAAACTGGAGCCCTTGCTGGAGACTGAGCTAGGAATTAAGGTGAGCAATGCAGGAGCTTCTTTGGCTTCAGACTCATGAATCAAATTTAACGAATGTCTCGTCCATGAGTAACAACGATCGCCAACTCGTCCTCGTCATCATTGCCATCATCATCCCCATATTATTAACAGACGCCACAGAGCTGGGGTCCCTGCTCGCCCAGAATGAAGTGAGCGAGAGAGAGAGAGAGCATTGTTATAAGTTTTCGCGTCCAGACAAGCGACGCGACAGACGGAAAAATCAACAAACAAGCCCACTTAAAATAAACAACATAAACTGTTCAGGAGGATCTCCAAAAGGCTCAAGATTCTTTCACAACATTGTCTTAAGAATGGTTGCCTTTCGTCCGTCCGTCCATCCGTTCAATGGTTCTTCCTTCCGCTAGCTCTATTTAAGGACTTAAAGCGCCGCTTTATTTTCTCCTCTTCCTTTTCTCCAGATTCTTTTGGGGGAGCAATGAACAAACGGATGAAAGCTTGTCATTCGTCTGTCCGTCCGACAGTTCTTCCTTCCGCCAGACCTATTTAGGGACTTAGAGCGCCGAAGTCTCCTCCTCTTCCCTTACTCTAGATTCTTTTGGGAGAGCAATCTACAAACTAGTGAAAGGTTGCCATTCGTCTGTCCGTCCGTTCGATGTTTCGATGGTTCTTCCTTCCGCTGGCTCTATTTAGGGACTTAGAGCGCCACAGTTTCCTCCTTTTCCATTCCTCTAGATTTTTTTTGGGGAAGCAATCATTCGTTCTATGGTTCTTCCTATTTAGGGACTTAGAGCGTCGTATTTTCCTCCTCTTCCTTTCCTCCAGATTATTTTTGGGGGAGCAATCATCCGTTCTATGGTTCTTCCTATTTAGGGACTTAGAACGTCGTATTTTCCTCCTCTTTCTTTCCTTTAGATTATTTTGGGAAAGCAATCAACAAGCTAGGGAAAGCAGCAGTTACAAAACATCTTGCAAAAGTTTCCCCGTTTTATCTTGGTAAAATGACCTGTATTCTTCACAATGTTTTGGTCTTGGCCATAACTTTACCAGGGCTTAGTTAGGTGTGCGAGTGTCTGTATTGCCTTTGGCTTATTTTCAATAACTCGTTAACCATTATTGAAAACTTGGCGCCAGTTGGCAGAACTCACACCACTAGTCTTGGTCTCTCCGTCATCATGATCAACCTCATTGCTGTCGTTAACGTCTTCTCCTGCTTCTGCTGTTGTTGTTTTAGCCTTTAACCAACATTTTGGGAGTACACATACTAAACAAATCGGGGCCACCTCACGCGTTTTTCTGTTGCAATAGTCCCAGGCATTCATTGAGCTCCAAACCGGCCCTCCCTTCTTTCCCCCTTTGTTATAGGGTCTCATTTTTTGGCCATGGTTTTTGGTTAGTTTTTTTTTCTTCTCTTCTCTTGGTTTTGTCTGCGTTATGTTCCGCGCTTTTAAGCATCAATCTAAGATCTTTGGGCCAATATGCCCTTGATGCACACAGCAATTGATAACATTGCTTCATTGCTAATTTTTACTCGTAAGCATTGTTTGCTTTGCCAGGGCACTAAGGCCAATCGATCCTTGTTCGTTGCTTTTGTTTTTGTCCCCTCCCCGATGCGATTGCGCACACTGGGTTTGCCCATGTTGTGGGATAATATGCTGGCGCAAGGCTTCTTTGGCCACGTTTATTATTTTCCCTGTGTTTTTTTTTTTTTGTGAAATTCCCCTATGTTGATTTCTGGATGATTACTGTTCCCCAGTGAATGCAGGAGGGCCATACAAAATCAACAAAAATATGATACCACACTTGTTACGAAAATATTTTGGCAAAAAATTATTGAGAGAAATTAAAAAGGAATGGGCAAAGGTTTGAGTATAAGCTAACATTGAGATCGAAGGACCATTTAATTTTTACAAATTAGATTAGGTTAAAAAAACTTGTGAAATCCCTGCACGAATTTTTAGGTCGAAGGACCATTTAATTTGTAATGAGATTGGGTGGCATGTAAAATTTCAAACAAAATTAGCTCGAAGGACCTTTTACCTTCTCAGATCCACATTTATCGCCTAAGATCCCAAAATAGTGATCAAAGAACCATTCAATATGCAATTGGTTGGTCAAAGCGGAAAGACAATGCAAAAATCTGCTCGAAGGACCATTTAGTATATTCTAATATTTAGGTCGAAGGACCATTTAATTTGTAATGAGATTGGGTGGCATGTAAAATTCCAAACAAAATTAGCTCGAAGGACCATTTACCTCCCCAGATCCACATTTAAATATCTCCTAAGATTCCAAAATAGTGGTCAAAGGACCATTTTAATAAGCAGTTGGTTGGTCAAAGGGGAAAGACAATGTAAAAATCTGCTCGAAGGACCATTTAGTATATTCTAATATTTAGGTCGAAGGACCATTTAATTTGTAATGAGATTGGGTGGCATGTAAAATTCCAAACAAAATTAGCTCGAAGGACCTTTTACCTCCTCATATCCACATTTATCTCCTAAGATCCCAAAATAGTGTTCACAGGACCATCTAATTTGCAGTTGGTTGGTCAAAGGGGAAAGACAATTAACGGAAATTGCGTTTTGGTTTTTTGGAAGATCGAAGGACCAATTTTCTACCGGACAATCAACGATTTTCCTCGGCATTGATGTTGGGAAAATTACAAAATCTCTTAAACACGCCTCAGACCAAGTCGAAGGACCATTTTTGACATTATAAGATGTATAGGTTAATGTACGATATGTGTGTTTTGGTTTCTAAAAGATAAAAAATAGCTCGAAGGACCTTTTACCTCCCCAGATCCACATTTATCTCCTAAGATCCCAAAATAGTGGTCAAAAGGAACAGACAAGGTTGGGTCAAAGGGAACAGACAATTAACGGAAATTGCGTTTTGGTTTTTGGATGATCGAAGGACCAATTTTCTACCGGACAATCAACGATTTTCCTCGGCACTGATGTTGGGAAAATTACAAAATCTCTTAAAAACGCCTCAGACCAAGTCGAAGGACCATTTTTGACATTATAAGATGTATAGGTCAATGTACGAAATGTGTGTTTTGGTTTCTAAAAGATTAAAAAAAAAATAGCTCGAAGGACCTTTTACCTCCTCAGATCCACATTTATCTCCTAAGATTCCAAAATAGTGGTCAAAGGACCATTTTAATATGCAGTTGCTTGGTCAAAGGGGAAAGACAATTAACGGAAATTGCTTTTTGGGTTTTTGGAAGATCGAAGGACCAATTTTCTACCAGGCAATTAATGATTTGATTCGGCATTGATCTTGGGAATATTACAAAATCTCTTAAACACGCCTCAGACCAAGTCGAAGGACCATTTTTGACATTATAAGATGTATAGGTCAGTGAACGAAATGTGCCTTTTGGTTTCTAAAAGATCAAAGAACCAATTTTCCATGAGGCATTTAACGATTTGCTTCGGTATTGGGAATGCTAGCAAAATCTCCTCAGAGCACCTAAGAGCAAGTCGAAGGACCATTTTGTAATCAATAAAATAGTTTCCTTCAGGCGAAGGACCAATTATTCCACTCTAAGTATATTGAAATAATTCATCTTGTATCTTAATTCCTTAGATGACGAATACTTTTGTTATCCACTAACCACCCGTTATGCGTTATGCCTACTCCCATTCAACACCAAAGAAGTTGCCTTAGTTTCTTTGCCTGATGCAGTGGTGGCTTCAACCTGGCGATCTGTTTATGGCTGGGGCTGAGGCATTTATGAACGGTGCGGCGCACACATGTGTTACTTCAACGAGATACACGTATTTAGGAATGATGATGGCTTGTTAGCGTCGTGTTGATAAGCTTGTTTGGATATTTTGCAAAGTTTTTGTTCTTAGTTGTTCCTGTTGTCATCGTCGTCGGTGTTGTTGTCGTCATCATCATCATAATCATCATCTCTGCCACCTTTACCTTTAAATTCGTAAGTTCTTTCATTGTGTATTTCTGCATGTATTTGTTTGAGGTTTGGGAGTTTTTCTCCAAGACAAGTGAGGATTCGCTTATGTTTTTTTCCGTTTGGGGCCTCTCCTTTCGATTAAGAGAAACCCCAAAATTGTATATCAAAATCAGCAAGCTTACAATTTTGTGAATGTCCAGGCCAAATATGACATCATGGGTCAATTGTTGGTATGTTTTAGACAAGCGTTTCAAAATTTTGTACCAAAGACATCAACGAAATGTTTTCTGTTTTTTTGTTTTTTCTTTTTGGCAATTTTTTTACGATTTTGTCCCTTAATGTTTGTCAACATGTATGGGCAACATTTTTGTAAATAAATGTTGTCTCTTATTTTTTGATTAGTCAATAAGTTGATGGAAAGGAAATTCAAAAAAAAAAATGAAAGATTTCTTTATAAAAGTTTTAGGACGACAATGGGTTCGCTATGAAGTGAAGGGGAACATAATACCGGGAGGAATATTAGAACAATTTATTAAAATGAATAAGAAAGGCAAAGCATTTTTTTAAATAAAGAAAGCCTTCGTGCTATTCATGAAATGTTCTTTGGTCTAATGAAAATGTTCATAATATTAAAGAAAATCGACATTGGCTGGATTTTATTGAATTTTTATACTTTATTACTATTATATAAAAAATTAGGAATTTGATTTTTAATAACCTAAATTTCAATTTCTGGAGAATTTTTTTTTTAACTAAAAATTTCTCATTGATAATCAATCCCCAAAAATACCCCCACTGTAGGTTTTATACATAAATACAATGTTGTCATGTTGCCTGCATTCTTTTTGCTGTTTTTTTGTGTTTGCTAATTTTTTCACCATTTTGTTCTCTTCACTTGTCTGGGCTTTGCACTTTGTTATTCAACAAGCAGTCATAACTTTTCGTTAATTTTTTTGGTTAAAGCATTGGCTGAAGTCAGAAAAAAATAAAATAAAAAATTTTTTTTTCGTTAAAATTTGAGTCACGTTTTCCTAGCGTCCTGTTGACGAGATATACCCCACTGTAAGTATGGTGTGTGGAATTCTGAATATGTTTTCTCTACGAATCTTTAGTCTTGGGGAATAAAATCAGGCGATATACACCAAGACATAAGCTTTGAAAAGTTGTTAATCATTATGGAGAATTTTTAGTTTGGGGAGGGTGTTTGCATTATGTGATGACAATGGTGAGATTGATAATGATTTCAGGCATAGTCTCTGTCGATTCAATTTTTAATCTGACATAGTTAAGTTATTAAAAAAGGACCACCTACATTTACAAAGACCCTAGTAGGAGTTTAGATATTCCAGAGGTATGGGAAATATTAATAGAGGGCCAGCCTAGTTTGCACCTGCCTGTAGGCATTGGAATTTTGTTTTCTTTTTTTTCGGATTTTTTTCTTTGTCCTCTTATTCAAGAGATCCTTATGGCTGTCTCGGTTCCCTTATCATCCTGCAACATCAATCGATCATTTCCCTTGTTTGTTTTCTTTTTTGGATCTTCGTAAATGACAGAAAACTTCAGTGAATTTATAACATTTTACTCTCAATTGAATCCCTAAATTGGAGAACACCTGCAGATGAAGTTGTTGACAGAGTTGACAAAAGGTATTACAGTTTTGGTATTAATCTTTAAGGACTTTGTCAACACGATCTCAAGAGATAAAGGATGTCTGTCAAACATTACCCTCTTGGCAACTGTCGAATAGTCATCAGAGTTAAGGATATTTGCCAAAAGATCACTATCCCTTACAGGTCCTTTAGGAGCCCTCGACCCCTGGCAAAGTAAATTTGAATATGTTGGCAGGCATATGAAACTAAGGCCAAATGCAATTGATGGCCTTTAAATTGCATTTCAATAAAAATCGAATATTCATCGAAGAGTTACGAATATTTGCCAAGATCCCTATCATTAGCCATTGTCCTGTTTAGCAAACAAAAAAAAACATATATAGGAAAATTTGAATATGCTGCTAAGAAATACCAAAAAAAGATGTAAAAGCAATTGTCCATTTTTTTTCGTTCTTCTTGGCAATTGTTTTCAAGCACTTGCATTTCAATAAAAATCGAATGAATTGGAAATTTTTATGCAAAACAGTTGAATTTATTTGACAAATCGCATAGGGACCCCAAAGAAGGATATTTTGCCATCTCTTCCATTGAAACCAAACAAGGATATAATTTCTTCTCCATCCTTGGCAATTTAATTTTAAGGCACTTTACTCAATTTTACTTCTGTTTATGAGGTGAGGAGGGGAAAGTAAGAGACCAATTGGCAGCTGTTTCAATGGCTCTTGGATGAATAGCCTCGCTAATTACCAAAATAAACAACGTAATTTAGGGGTTGGCCTACCGGAGCCATAAAAACTGCTATAAATAACTCACAATCAAATTGTTAAACAAATAAACCAACTACAGGTCTTCTCCTAAGAGTCCTCCTTAACGAGGAGGAGGACGAGGAGGACATCACCTTAACTGACATCTTCAGGTGGTCAAAAAACGCACCAAAATCCCACTCCAACAACAACAAAAACAACAATAAATAATGAAATTATATTGTGAAATGATGGAAGTGATTGTGAAAATAAATGACCAAGCGCCAGAAAAAGGATCCACAGACATCACTACCCTGCATTCAGACCATACCTATATTTCTACATATTAATAAAATATACAAATTCTCTTCAAGAGCCTAGAGTCCCATACGGGACGGACATGCCTAACGTCCATTTATCCAGTGCCAAACGAGTTGAATGTTTCGTTTTTATTTGTTATTAAAGATGCCATAGCGTCTGACTGACAGCTAGTAACGCCCCCAAAAATATATCAACCAGCATCCCTAGGAAACCACCAACTCTACATGCTGACACGGCTATGCAACACCACCACAGCACAACAGAACCACATACAAATTATTACGATTCACTTGGTTACTTGGATGTTTCATTAACAATATGGGAAAAATTATGGACAGACTGGTAGAAATAGCCTATCATCAAGACACGAAAAGATACCAAACGAGGGTGGTCTAAAGGAATAGGAGAAAAAAAAATCATTCGAGGAAAAACAATTCATTCGCAATAGAAAATTTTGTGAAAATTTTATTTCCATAGAAAAATTTTATCAAAATTTTGTTTCTCTAGAAAATTTTATCAAAAAATTTATTTCTATAGAAAATTTTGTCATAATTTATTTTTCTGTAGAAAATTTTGTCATAATTTTATTTCTACATAAAATTTTGTCATAATTTTATTTCTACATAAAATTTTGTCAAAATTTTATTTCTATAGAAAATTTTGTCAAAATTTTATTTCTATAGAAAATTTAGTCAAAATTTTATTTCCATAGAAAATTTTGTCAAAATTTTATTTCTATAACAAATTTTGTCAAAATTTTATTTTAATAGAAAATTCTGTCAAATTATTATTTCTATAACATATATAGGAAATTTTGTAAAAATTTTTATTTTTATAAAAATTTTTATTTCCATAGAAAATATAGTCAAATTTTTATTTATATAGAAAATTTTGTAAAACTTTTTTTTTCAAAATTTTATTTGGAATCTTGTCAAAATTTTATTTCTATGGAAAATTTTGTCAAAATTCTATTTCTATCGAAAATATTGTCAAAATTTTTATTATAAAAGATTTTTTTTTTAATTCTATTTTGAATTTTGCCAAAATTTTATTTCTATAGAAAATTTTCCAAAAATTTTATTTCTATAGAAAATTTTGCTAAATTTTAAATTTCATTTCTATCAAAAAAATATAGTCAACATTTTATTTCTATTGAAATTTTTGTGCAAATTTTATTTCTATAGAAAATTTTATCAACATTGACAATTTTGTCAAAATTTTATTTCTATGGGAAATTTTGTGAAAATTTTATTTCTTCAGAAAATTTTGTCAAAATTTTATTTCTATAGAAAATTTTGTCAAAATTTTATTTCTATAGGAAATTTTGTCAATACATATTTATTTCTATAGGAAATTTTGTCAAAATTTTATTTCTATAGGAAATTTTGTCAAAATTTTATTTCTATAGAAACTTCAGTCAAAATTTTATTTCTATAGCAATTTTTGTGCAACTTTCATTTCCACAGAAAATTTTGTCAAAATTTTATTTCTATAAAAAATTTTGTCAACATTTTATTTCTTTAGAAAATTTTCTCAAAACTTTATTTCTATAGAAAATTTTGTCATAATTTTATTTCTATAGAAAAAATTTTCAATATTTTATTTCTATAGAAAATTTAGCTAAACTTTATTTCCATAAAAAATTTTATCAAAATTTTATTAAAAAATTTTGTCAACATTTTATTTCTATTGATTTTTTTTCAAAATTTTATTTCTCTAGATAATTTTGTCTTGTCAAAATTTTGCTAAAATTTTATTTCTATAGAAAATTTTGTGTTCATTTTATTTCTATAGAGAATTTTATCAAAATAGAAAATTTTGTCAGAATTTTATTTCTATAGGAAATTTTGTCAAAATTTTATTTCTATAGCAAATTTTGTGCAACATTTTATTTCTCTAGAAAATTTTGTCACAATTTTATTTCTTTAGAAAATTTTCTCAAAACTTTATTTCTATAGAAAATTTTGTCATAATTTTATTTCTATAGAAAAAATTTTCAATATTTTATTTCTATAGAAAATTTAGTCAAAATTGTATTTCCATACAAAATTTTATCTTTTCCTCTGTTGGTTAAGCTACACTTGTAGTTTAGTCAATGTATGGTTTTAAGCTGCAATAAAAAACAACAACAAAGCTTAAAGAGCAAAACCAACAATAACAAAACAAAACAAATGAAAATTGTATTTCCATAGAAAATTTTGTCAAAATTTTATTTCTATAAAAAATTTTATCAAAATTTTATTTCCATAGAAAATTTTGTCAAAATTTTATTTCTATAGAAAATTTTGTGAAAATTTTTTATAGAAATAAAATATTGAAAATTTTATTTATGTTATATAGAAATTTTTAAATTTTTTTTTTCAAAATTTTATTTTGAATTTTGTCAAAATTTTATTTCTATAGAAAATATTGTCAGAATTTTATTCTGTGCAAAATTTATTTCTATGGAAATATTTCTATAAAAATTTTATTTCCATAGAAAATTTTGTCAAACTTTTCTATAAAAAATTTTGTGCAAATTTTATTTCTTTAGAAAATTTTGTCAAAATTTTATTTCTATAAAAATTGTTGTTAAAATTTTATTTCTATAGAAAATTTTGTTAATTTTTTTTTTGAATTTTGTCAAAATTTTGCTAAAATTTTATTTCTATCGAAAATATTGTCAAAATTTTATTTTGTGCGCATTTTATTTCTATGGAATATTTCTATCAACATTTTATTTCCATAGAAAATTTTGTCAAAATTTTATTTCTATAAAAATTGTTGTCAAAATTTCATTTCTTTCGAAAATTTTCACAAAATTTTATTTCTATAGAAAATTTTGTCATAATTTTATTTCTATAGAAAAAATTTTCAATATTTTGTTTCTATAGAAAATTTTGTCAAAATTTTATTTCCATAAAAAATTTTATCAAAATTTTATTAAAAAATTTTGTCAACATTTTATTTCTATTGATTTTTTTTTTCAAAATTTTATTTCTGTAGATAATTTTGTCAAAATTTTTTTCTAAAGAACATCTTGTTAAAATTTTGTCAAAATTTTATTTCTAACGAAAATTTTGTCAAAATTTTATTTTTATAGAAAATGTTGTCAAACTATTATTTCTATAAAATATTTTCTCAAAATGTATCTCTATCACAATGGACTGAATAGTCTAAGTGAGCCTGAATCTTAATCGGGCTGCCACTTTAACCTAACCTAATATCTCTATAGAAAATTTGGTCAAAATTTTTATTTTTATAAAAAAATTTATTACTATAGAAAATATAGTCAAAATTTTATTTATATAGAAAATTTTGTTAATTATTTTTTTCAAAATTTTATTTTGAATTTTGTCAAAATTTTATTTCTATAGCAATTTTTTGCTAAAATTTTATTTCTATCGAAAATATTGTCAACATTTTTTTCTATAGAAATTTTGTGCAAATTTTATTTCCATAGAAAATTTTGTCATAATTTTATTTCTTTCATTCGTTTTGTTTTGTTATTGTTGGTTTTTGTTCTTTAATCATTGTTGTTGTTTTTTTGATTTCAGCTTAAAACCATACATTGACTAAACTACAAGTGTAGCTTAACCATCAGAGAAAAAGAATGTTTGGCAAATTTATTTGGGCAAAGCCCTATAGACTGCAAGATGGTTGGATGGACGCACGTTTCGGAAAGAGCCGGCTATCAATGTAAAACCTTTTTTCGGAGGGTTGAAGTGTGGTTTATTGTTGGGTTTAATGAACTGCTTGAATTTATTCTGATAATTGATTGATAGTTTTGCTGCAAGTAGAGGATGCTGATGAGGAATGTGGTAATTCCAAAACGTGCGTCCATCCAACCATCTTGCAGTCTATAGGGCTTTGCCCAAATAAATTTGACAAATATTCTTTTCCTCTGTTGGTTAAGCTACACTTGTAGTTTAGTCAATGTATGGCTTTAAGCTGAAATCAAAAAAACAACAACAAAATTTTATTTCTATAGAAAATTTAGTCAAAATTTTATTTCTATAAAAAATTTTATCTCAATTTTATTTCCATAGAAAATTTTGTCAAAATTTTATTTCCATAGAAAATTTTGTCAAAATGTTATTTCTATAAAAAATTTTGTCAAAAATGTATTTCTAAAAAAATTTCACAAAATTTTATTTTTATAGAAAATGTTGGGACTTAATGTCACAATTGTTCATGTTTGTGCCACTTTTTGCTATTATTATGAAACTTTCTAAAATTTTCTCCCCATTTTAAATAAAATAGTTGATATTATTCGTAACACAAATAAAGAAAATTTGTGAGCACTTTTCTAATGCCAAATCGAAGGACCATATTTTCCTTTTTATAAAATATATATTTCTGTTAATCTTGCGTTTGTCTCTCAGATATTGTTTTTGTAGATCTCCCCGATATTCTTATGCCCACCTCGTTTTTCAATTCATGTTCATTTCATTGAATACCTTCTGTTACAGCATTCTACTTATCTTCCAACTAGAGGTGCTGGTAGTGTTGGCTTATCTGGTCTTCCTTCTGTATGTTCTGCCATTTGGTGTGCCCGCGTCTGTCATTTGAGACGTTTAACTACATTATCAGCAGACAATTAAAACCTGAAGAAACTGAACTGAAACTCAACTTAGTCAGCCTTAGCCAACCAACCAACTCGCCATTCATTCACAGCTAAAGCAAACGAACGTTTCCAAATACTGAGGCTGTTTATAGCCATTTACAACATTGTACTTACATGTAGATACTTAATCAAACAAACATAACAATTAACATGGGACCAACTAACAACAACAGAGCCAACAGTCGTCCCAAGTACCCAACAATTTATAAAACTACTCGTAAGATCCCAAAAAAAGAAGTACTTGCACCCAAAAAACGATGAAGAACAAAACAAATGTTCTACTGCAGATGATGATGACGATGATGATGGTTGTTGGCTGACTCGTGGAATAGCCCTGGATCACTGAGAGCATGATGACAATCATCATCCACATGTATATGTGCTATTTTCCTTCTCATTCACGTTCTCATGTCCACGGGACAGTGTCATAAATCAGCTTTAACAGAAAAAATGTCACCAGAACAACCGTCTTTTTTTTCATCGGCAGATAAGCTGCAGATGACAGGAAAAAAGTGTTTTCAAATCAAATTTATAGCGCCTGACCTCTTGGGT
This sequence comes from Haematobia irritans, assembly GCF_050003625.1. Classification (NCBI taxonomy): domain Eukaryota; kingdom Metazoa; phylum Arthropoda; class Insecta; order Diptera; family Muscidae; genus Haematobia; species Haematobia irritans. Next base: position 7,067,143 of record NC_134399.1, read on the forward strand.
ACCTCTGAAAGGCGATAAACGATATTTTGAGGCAAGTTTTTCTGTTCATCTAAACGGGGGAGAGAATTTGTATAACGATTTTGTTTTTCGTTCTGTTTTTTTTTCATAAAAATGATGAATGTTTGTTTGTCTGGAATAGGATTTATTACATTCAAAATATTGAGAAATGTAATTTGAAATTACACACAATAAATTCTAAAAAATTATAGTTTATCAAGAGTTCAAAAACAAGGTTAGGTTACATGTCATTAAAAAAAAGGGAAAAGACATGTAACCAGAGGGAGGCTTGGACATTTTAATTAACTAAGGAATTGTACAGATAGGCCATATGATTTGTTGAGAGAAAAAATAAAGAAGACTTAAAACTAAGTCTATTAAAAAATAAATGGACAGAGAAGGAGTTTTCTCAAAACTATACAGAAAATCGTGAAACCATTTTCATGCAGAAAAAGATGGACTATAGAGATAAAAGTCTTCATAAACTCGGGTAAAACTTTGTTGTCCTCAAACAAAGACAATTGATTCCTCTCTTCATAAGTTGCAGTAACAGATGGACGGACACGACATTCGGCTGCGAAAATCATTACATGAATTTCATTAAAACAGATCAGAATTTCTCGTAAACTTTTTATGGATGATCATAGTCGTTTTCATCTATAACCATATCAGATTTGTTTCTATAACTTCTACTTCCATTACTTTCTGATGATTTCTTGCAAATCTCCTCAACTAATCAAACAGGAAATCTTAGATGCCGATCCAAAGGAAGATGGGAGTTCCAACAAAATTTTGGAGATCATTCTCTGAGTACTATTTAATGCCTTCTAGAAAATAGTCCTTCAAGGTCACTCTTTGAGTGCTATAGCTAGTACTAGTACTATCTTTGAGTACTATTTAAGTCTTTCCAGAAAATGACCGTTCGAAATCTCTCTCCGAGTACTATATAGGTCTTTACAGAAAATGGTCCTTCGAGATCACTCTCTGAATACTTTCTGAAAAATGAAAAGGGTCCTTCGAGGTCACTCTTTGAGTGCTATAGCTAGTACTAGTACTATCTTTGAGTACTATTTAAGTCTTTCCAGAAAATGACCGTTCGAAATCTCTCTCAGAGTACTATATAGGTCTTTACAGAAAATGGTCCTTCGAGATCACTCTCTGAATACTTTCTGAAAAATGAAAAGGGTCCTTCGAGGTCACTCTTTGAGTGCTATAGCTAGTACTAGTACTATCTTTGAGTACTATTTAAGTCTTTCCAGAAAATGACCGTTCGAAATATCTCTCAGAGTACTATATAGGTCTTTACAGAAAATGGTCCTTCGAGATCACTCTCTGAATACTTTCTGAAAAATGGTCCTTCGATGTTCATAAAAAACTTCAAACAGTGTATGAGTCCTCAATAAAGAAATCGGTTAATTGCATAAAGAAAATTTGTTCTTGTAATGAACCTTATCTCATAATCTTATTCATAATTTGCTGTCTACAAGGTACATGGTCCCAAGTCCCCTGAAAGTATTTCGAATCCAAAGAAAAGTTTTTGGCTAGCCAGAGTTCAAAGAAAATTTTGGTTTGTCCTTTTTCATCATAATTTCTTCAATCAAAGTCGTCGAAGGACCATATATAAATCATAGATAAATCATTTTTTCGGAACAACTATAAGTTTTTCTCCATTTTCAACATTTCCTGAAAAAAAGTTAATTTATAAAGTCCCCCTTAAATTATTTCGCATCCAAAGAAAAGGTTTTGGCTAGCCAGAGTTCATAGAAAATTTTGGCTTGGGCCCTCACATATATGATTTATTAGTTGTCCTCTTTCATCATAATTTCTTCAATCAAAGTCGTCTAAGGACCACATATAAATCATAGATAAAGCGTTTTTTCGGAACAACTATAAGTTTTTCTCCATTTTCAACATTTCCTGAAAAAAGTTAATTTATATCTAAAATTTATCTGCAACCATTATATATATATTTTTTTTTGCACTAAATAATAATAATAATCTACACAACAATAATGTACATTTAATATACTCTTATGCATGTTCATATATTTCACCTAATAAAATACCCTCATCCAACATACATACTTGTGTACAGGCAGTTCATCTATATTCTACTGGCGTTTTTGTTGTTGGTTTTGTTTTACTCCATGAGATATATGTCGATTGCATTGTGTGTCCGGGACATATTTATGCACTTTACACTCTACACGCGCAAAAGTGCCAATTGTTGAGACAATTTTCAACACGCACATTATAACTGAAGCCAAACGAACCGAACCGAACCGAGAATGGAGAATTGCAATTTGTGCAAAGTCGGTAGCTAAAAGAACTGCAATTATTTGAAAGAGAGTAGAGTAGTAGGCTCAATTATTTGTTATACGTTATGGGTGCAACACTTAATTGCAAAAGTTATCGTCACATTATGGCATAACAAATTCGAAAATATGCCAATATTTGCGTGTTTTGTTCGATTTTCCTGTCAATTAGTTGAGGAGATTTGCTAAAAAATCATCACGAAAGGAATCATTAGAAAGTAATGGAAATAGAAGTTATGCAAACAAATGCGATATGGTAATAGATGAAAATGAATAGAAACATCTATAATAAGTGTCCGAATAACCCTGATATTTTTTAACAAAATTCATTTAATGGCTTCCCGAACCATTCATCTCCCTGAGAGAAATCTCCATGCAAGAATTGATTATTTTCTATTTGAGAGAAAGTTCATTGGTAGGACCGATTTTCACAAAATCCCTTGTATAAACTGATTGCCTTTATTCAGGACTCATTCTCTGTAAAGAAGTTCACGTGAAATTTTATTGCAAAGACCGAAATACCACTCACAGAGAACCTAAATAGTACTCTGAAAGTGATCTCGAAGGACCATTTTCAGGATGGAACTAACTAGTACTCAGCGAATGATCTCTAAAATTTCGATTATTCTCAGAAATCTCTCGCTGAGTACCAAACAACTTTCAAAAACTTTTATTGGGACTTTCATCTTCCTTTGAATCGGCATCCATGATTATTTTCTCAAAGAGAGAAAGTTCCATGGAAGGAAAAATTATTTTCTAGATGAGAGAAAGTTCATTACAAAGACAGATTTTTTGAAATTGCCTTGCATAAAGTGATTACCATTACTAAGGACTCAAGTTTTTCCGGACATTGAAGGACCATTCTCTGAAAAACCCTAAATAGTACTCAAAGAGTGATCTCGAAGGACCATTTTCTACAAAAAAAAAACATAAATAGTACGTAGAGAGATATATCTAAAATGTCTATTATCAGACTACTTTCAATGGAAATGAAAACAGATAGATTATTTTCTAGAGGAGAGAAGATCCCTGGCAGGACAGATTTCCTGAAATTGGATTGCAGAAACTGTTTGCCTTTATTGAGGACTCCATCTCTGAATAGGCATAAACGATTTTTTCTAAGTGAGAGAAAATCCATTGCAAGGACAGATTTTCTTAATTTGCATACTCTGCAAAGTTCATTTGAAGGTTTTCTGGACATGGAAGGACCATTTTCTGGAAAGATCTAAATAGAACCCAGAGAGTGATCTTTAAAATATAATTCTACTAGTACTATTTTTGTTTAGTACTATTTAAGTCTTTCCAGAGAATGACGGTCCGAAATCTCTCTCAGAGTATATACTATATAGGTCTTTACAGAAAATGGTCCTTCGAGATCACTCTTTGAATACTTTCTGGAAAATGGTCCTTCGATGTTAATAAAATCTTCAAACAGTGTATGAGTCCTCAATTAAGAAATCGGTTAATTGCATAAAGAAAATTTGTTCTTGTTCTAAGTGAGAGAAAATCCATTGCAAGAACAGATTTTCCTCAATAAAGAAATCGGTTAATTGCATAAAGAAAATTTGTTCTTGTTCTAAGTGAGAGAAAATCCATTGCAAGAACAGATTTTCTTAATTTGCATACACTGCAAAGTTCATTTGAAGGTTTTCTGGATATCGAAGGACCATTTTCTGGAAAGATCTAAATAGGACCCAGAGAGTGATCTTTAAAATATAATTCTACTAGTACTATTTTTGTTGAGTACTATTTAAGTCTTTCCAGAGAATGACGGTCCGAAATCTCTCTCAGAGTACTATATAGGTCTTTACAGAAAATGGTCCTTCGAGATCACTCTCTGAATACTTTCTGCAAAATGGTCCTTCGATTTTCATAAAAAACTTCAAACAGTATATGAGTCCTCAATTAAGAAATCGGTTAATTGCATAAAGAAAAGTTGTTCTTGTTCTAAGTGAGAGAAAATTCATTGCAAGAAAAGATTTTCTTAATTTGCAAGGTTCATTTGAAGGATTTCTGGACATCGAAGGACCATTTTCTAAATAGTATACAGAGAGTGATCTTTAAAATATAATTCTACTATTGTAATAAATAAAATGTTTGCTTTCATTGAAGATTTATACTCATAAAGAAGTTCATTTAAACAACCATTTTCTGAGCGGACCTAAATATTACACAGGTAGGACTTAAATAGTGCTCAGAGAGTGATCTCGAAGGACCAATTTCTGGGGGGTCTAAATAGAACATAGTAATTAAATAGTACTCAGAGAGGAACTAAATTGTACTACGAGAGTGATCTCTAAAAATTTTCATTATTATCACAAATCTATCGCTGGGGTACGGAGGAGACTTAAAAGATAAAACCCTAGGTTAGGTTAGGTTATGTGGCAGCCCGATGTATCAGGCTCACTTAAACTATTCAGTCCATTGTGATACCACAGTGGTGAACTTCTCTAAAACCCTAAGGCCCATCTGGTGTTAAAGAATGTCCATAACGGCCCCAAAAAAACAACGAAACATGTCCGTCCATCTGACTAGGAAAAATATAATTACTAAAAATTTAGATCACTATGTTTTCGAATTTTATTTTCTATCATTGTTTTGGATTTTTTTTAATACAAATAATAAAACAATAAAATATAAATTTTGCTCTTAAATCTTAAATCCCTTCGGTGTTGAATAATTTACCTATTTCCTGTTAACATTCTGGTATTATAAAAAAACTTTATTTAAACCTCATGGTAAAAAAAGCTCCCCCATTCTCGCAAAAATGTAGGCTTAAATACATGCGTTATTATATTCATAACATATACAGCCAAGGCTCTCATCTATAGAATTTAGGTGAGAATATTTTTAAATGAACAAAATAATCCTTGGCCTCAAGGATGTGTGTTTTATGGCCCAATTCTCTACATATATGACAATAAGAACATGGGTTCTTGCTGGCTTAAGACATGGCCATCATGAATGAATGACTGAATGAATGAAGGGTTGACTGTTTTTTTTTTTTGGGATGCAGTGTTGCTGTAATTGCTCTTGAAATCTCAGGAGAGGGTTATATGCATCATCATACATGGTGACATGATGCAATAATGCTATCAGCCCACCCAGAGAAGGTAATAATGAAAGATAGGAAGGCCTACATTGGTATGGCATTTTTTTTTTGCGAAACATTGAAAAAGCTTAAAGACTGAGTTCAGCACGTTTTGCCTTTTTCCTTGACTTGTAAAGTGGCAACACCAACAAGTAACACCATCAGCATCATCATTGTCATCATCATGATTGGTATGAATACCAGCAGCAAGTGACACCAGTAGCAGCAGTAAAATAACGTCAACAACAACAACAACACTTTTGTTGCTTATCAATGCTGTGGTGCTAATCGCCACTCATTCATTTACACCTTCAGTATTGCACTTACATGCTTCTTGGCTGTCATACAGCACATCCGTCCGTCCGTCCGTTTTTACATACGGTAAGACTGCCGGTCCTAGTATTGCACATTCATGGGATACCTTGCCATTACTGTTAACCAGGCAGAAGTTGGCGTATTTTACCACCTTGCATATTTTGCCAGCCAGCCTATTGATAATAAAGCTTTACACATACACAGCCATTTTTTACCCATATATTTTTGTATATATTTAGCAAAATTTCCATATATTTTTTGAGCATAGGTAATAGACAAAAATTCTAAGCAATTTTTACATTCCATTGAAAGAAGACCCAACCTCTAAAGCAAAGCGAGAAAATCATCCATACACGTAAAATAATTATCGATTTAATTTTAATTAAAAATAATTAAATTGTTAAGGGGAGTTATTTGTTTTAATTATTTTTTTTAATTAAATAACAAAATAATTAATAATGTAATCGAATTATTTATTTACAAAAAAAAAATATAATAATACATAGAAAATAAATTTTAAAATTTATTTTCTATGTATTATTATATGCTTTTTTTGTAAATAAATAATTCGTAATTTATTATTATTTGTAAATAAATAATAATAAATTTTAAAATTTATTTTCTATGTATTATTATATGTTTTTTTTTTTTTTGTAAATAAATAATTCGATTACATTCTTAATAATTTTGTTATTTAATTAAAAAAATAATAATTGAAACAAATAACTCCCCTTAACACTTTAATTATTTTTAATTAAAATTAAATCGATAATTATTTAGTAAATATGTTCCTTCAAAAAAATATTTTGGGAAATAGGTAAATTATTATTTTTGAATTTTAAGGAGAATTATTAAAAAATGTGTTTAAAAATTATTATAATATTAATTCATTATTTAATCAATTAATTGAATTGCTTAATTTTTCTGTTGCAAAAATTTAATAAATTTAATCAACTTTACAAGCTTAAAAATTTAATTTTTGAAAAAAGAAAATGAATGAAAAAATGGATCGAATTAATTGGTCTAATTATTAAAAAAAAATAAATAAAAATAGATTAATAATTAATTGTTTACTCTTTACTACAACAAAATAATTTTGGAAATAGGTAAATTATTATTATTTTTTAATTTAATTCAAATTACCGAATTATTTATTAAAAAACGTGTTTAAAAAATGTATATTACACACAAAACAAAAATTTCTGATTCAATCACGAAATTAATTGATCCAATTAATTTTTTAATTGAAATGTCTTCAATCACAGAAATGATAGTATCAATTAAAAAATTAATTGATCCAATTAAAAAATTAATTGATACTATTAATTTTTGTGATTGATTTTTGTTTCAATTAAAAAATTTGTTGATTCAATTAAATTTTTAATTGAATATTTTTTTAAACTCAATTAAAATTTTAATTGGAAAATTTTTCGTGAAATTTTTTTCTGTGTAATAATTCATTATATAATTCGAAAAATGTTTGAATTACTTAATTTTCGTATTGCAAAAATGAAATATATACAAAAAAATTATAAAATTTATAAATTTTATACACAAAATATAATTTTTGAAATAAATAATTTCTATGTTTTAATTTTAAAGCGAATAAAAATATGAATCGAATTAAAAAAAATTGGTTAATAATTAGCTACTTAATCACAATTAATCGAAATTCTTTATTTTCCAATTTCATTTCCATTTCATATATTGATGATAAATTTAATAAAAGTTTTAAGTATCTTTATACAAAAAAACAAATAATTTTAAAAATATGCAAATTATTTATTTTTTTAATTTTAAAGCGAATAAAAAAATGAATCGAATTAGTAAGTCTAATTATTATAAAATTTTTAATAAATTTTTAATTTTTAAATTTAATTTTTAAAAATTAATCGAATTGCTTACTTTTTTCAATAAAAAAAAATATATTAGTAACAATATTTAATAAAAATAATAAAAATTTAATATATTAATAATAAAATTTATAAGCATCTTTATTTCAAAATATAATTTTTGAAATAAGAAAATTATATTTTAAGCGAATGAAAAAATGAATCGAATTAAGAAAAAAATGGGTTAATAATTAATTATTTAATCAAATCAAAAATTAATCAAATTTCTTCATTTTCCAATTACAATTTCATTTCATATAATAAAAATTAGAAGTAATTTCTATATGTGTAAATTTTTTAATTAACAAATTAAAATTAAATTAAATTTGATTAAAATTAATTGTATTAAAAAGCCTAATTATTATATAATTTTTTATCAATTTTAATTATAAAATGTATTAAATTTTTAAAAATTAATCGAATTGCTTACTTTTTTTTCAATAAAAAAAAATATATTGATAACAATATTTAGTAAAAATAATAAAATAAAATAATAAAAATAATAAAAATTTAATATATTAATAATAAAATTAACAAAATTTATAAGCCCTTTATTCCAAGATATAATTTTTGAAATAATAAAATTATATTTTTGTAAATTTTAAGCGAATGAAAAAATGAATTGAATTAAGAAAAAATGGGTAAATAATTAATTATTTAATCAAATCAAAAATTACTCAAATTTCTTAATGTTCCAATGTTAATTTCATATAATAAAAATTATAAGTAAATTCATACAAAAAAAATAATTTCTATATACGTAATTTTTTTAATTAACAAATTAAAATTAAATTAAATTTGATTAAAATTAATTGAATTAAGCCTAATTATTATACAATTTTTTATAAATTTTAATTATAAAATTTATTAAATTTTTAAAAATTAATCGAATTGCTTAGTTTTTTTCCTATTTCAAAATTTTTTTTTTACAGATGATAAAGCCATTTTTTTATTTTAAATATATTTTAAAATGAAAAAATTTAGGTAATTAATAAATGTAATTATCAAAACAAAAATTTAATTAAAAAAAAAAATCAATTGAAAAACTACTCTAATTGTTTAATCTTCAATTTTCAAAAATAATTTTCTCGATTTACTATAATTATTATTATTTTTATTAAATTTATGATTAATAAATTACTTTAAAATTTCATTTCTGTGTATTTATCACTTTGAATTATTTGCCAGCTCATTTGTATGTGTGTGTGGAAAAATTTTACAAAAATGCTGTTATATGCCTCTGTAATACATATGCTAGTATAAGTGTTTGCATGAATGTGTGTATATTTGTCATTGCTTACTGTAAAGTTTTTTTTTTGTTTTTCTTTTTTCTTCTCTGCTTAAAAACAATGGGCAAATTCTGAAAAATGGTGTGAATGTGTGATAATTTTACTCAAGTTCTATGACATGCATGCTTGCATGGCTTACACACAGCTTGCTTACTTGTCTACTGCTGTTGTTTCGGCCCACCAACCTGCCTTCTCCTTGCTTACAAGTGCATGCATTCATTCATACAACTTTTGGGATTTCATTTATTTTTGAGATGTTCGTTGTTGTTGTTTTTATTTATTTTTTGCAGCATTTTTGTAATGTTGGCTTTTGTGTAAAACAACCAGTTACTTTAGTGGACTAACAACAATGTGTGGTTATAGAGGCTTATAGCCACGGTTGCCACTCGAGCCAAAAATAATCTACAAAATTTGAAGAAAATTCTAACAAAAAACAACCAAACAGAAAATCTTCTACAGAAAATTTTGTCAAAATTTTATTTCTATAGAAAATTTTGTCAAACTTTTATTTCTATGAAAAAATTTGTCACAATTTTATTTCTATAGAAAATTTTGTCAAAATTTTATTTCTATAGAAAATTTTGTCAAACTTTTATTTCTATAGAAAATTTTATTTCTATAGAAAATTTTGTCAAAATTTTATTTCTATCGAAAAATTTGTCAAAATTTTATTTCTATAGAAAAATTTGTCAAAATTTTATTTCTATAGAAAAATTTTGTCAAAATTTTATTGCTATAGAAGATTTTCTCAAGATTTTATTTCTATAGAACATTTTGTCAAAATTTTATTTTTATAGAAAATTTTGTCAAACTTTTATTTTGATAAAAAATTTTGTCAACATTTTATTTTGATAAAAAATTTTGTCAAAATTTTATTTTGATAGAAAATTTTGTCAAAATTTTATTTCTATAGAAAATTTGTCAAAATTTTATTTCTATAGAAAATTTTGTCAAAATTTTATTTTTATAGAAAATTTTTGTCAAAATTTTATTTTGATAGAAAATTTTGTCAAAATTTTATTTTGATAGAAAATTTTGTCAAAATTTTATTTCTATAGAAAAATTTGTCAAAATTTTATTTCTATAGAAAATTTTGTCAAAGTTTAATTTCTATAGAAAATTTTTGTCAACATTTTATTTCTATAGAAAATTTTGTCAAAATTTTATTTTTATAGAAAATTTTTGTCAAAATTTAATTTCTATAGAAAATTTTTGTCAAAATTTTATTTCTATAGAAAATTTTGTCAACATTTTATTTCTATAGAAAATTTTGTCAAAATTTTATTTTTATAGAACATTTTTGTCAAAATTTAATTTCTATAGAAAATTTTTGTCAAAATTTTATTTCTATAGAACATTTTGTCAAAATTTTATTTCTATAGAAAATTTTGTCAAAGTTTTATTTCTATAGAAAATTTTTGTCAAAATTTTATTTCTATAGAACATTTTGTCAAAATTTTATTTCTATAGAAAATTTTGTCAAAATTTTATTTCTATAGAAAATTTTGTCAAAATTTAATTTCTATAGAAAATTTTTGTCAAAATTTTATTTCTATAGAAACTTTGGTCAAAGTTTAATTTCTATAGAACATTTTGTCAAAATTTTATTTCTATAGAAAATTTTTGTCAAAATTTTATTTCTATAGAACATTTTGTCGAAATTTTATTTCTATAGAAAATTTTTGTCAAAATTTTATTTCTATAGAAAATTTTTGTCAAAATTTTGTTTCTATAGAAAATTTTTGTCAAAATTTTATTTCTATAGAAAATTTTGTCAAATTTGTATTTCTATAGAAAATTTTGTCAAAATTTTATTTCTATAAAAAAAATTTGTCAAAATTTTATTTTTATAGGAAATTTTGTCAAAATTTTATTTTGATAAAGAATTTTTTCAAAATTTTATTTTGATAGAAAATTTTGTCAAAATTTTATTTTGATAGGAAATTTTATCAAAATTTAATTTCTATAGAAATAAAATTTTTGTCAAAATTTTATTTCTATAGAAAGTTTTGTAAAAAATTTATTTCTATACGCAATTTTGTCAAAATTTTATCTCTATAGAAAATTTTGTCAAAACTTTGTTGTCATTAAAAAATTATGAAATCCTCTAAGTTGGAGAGGAATATTTTAGAAAATATACCAAAACATCACGAATTCTACCAATCTACCAAACAGTAAAAAATCTACCATTTTTGTTAGAATTCTACCAACTGTGGCAACCGTGCTAATAGCGCACATGGACAAATTTAAAGATTTATATTTTTTGTATAAGAAGAGAAAAAATAATTAAACAAAAAATCATATAATTGTAAATTGTAGAAATTATTTAAATGGACGGACGGAAAACCGATGGTTGGACAAATTATTTCTTTATATTTTTATTTGTATATTTTTTTTCAAAAATTTTATTTATAAAATTTTTGTCTATAACTGTTAACCCTATAGTCTTTATCTATATGTCTATAGGGAATGTGGTAAACACAAACCACTTTGAATTTGCGAGTTTTCAATGAGTCTTGGTCTTTTGTTTTGCGTTTTCTCGTACAATTAACTTGAAAAAGAAAAGTTGTTTTATTTGTGTGTGCCTGTGTTGGTTTGTACGTTTTTTTAACAAAGTGCGAATTATTGTTGTTGTGTATTGCTTTAAATTGCTTACTCTCCAAAGCAACACTTGCCAACACTTCATTTTACTCCTCAGAGAGGTGCAAGTAACTCTCTTTGCTTCCCTAACCCCAAGCATTGACAGCTCCTACAATAAACAACAAGAGAACTTGCAATTTTTGTTGGTAACTTGAGTGTAAAATATGTAAGCCATAGTAGTAGTAGTAGTGGTGGTAGTACATCGTTGTAGTTTTCCAATTCATTCATTCATGAATGCAACTATGCCGGATTGGCTTGAGACCGTGTTGGGTGTTAGCATTTGTTCGTTTATTACTAACAACAAAAACGAATATTTTATTTCTTATGGCGACTAAGAGTAAGACCAAAACAGGAATTTTGTCGGGAACTTTGCCAGCCACAAGGGCAATGAAAGTTGCATTTCTAACAAAAGAGTAAAGAAAATTTTCTAAAACAAAAACTGCTAACACTAGCGCGATTTGATGACGACAACAACTATATTTTATGACTAAACTTTTCACGCCATAGAATAGGCCATATATCATAGACCTCCTGCCTACTATGTGACAGTCACTATGATGGGCCATAGAAATGTTACCCTCAGTAAATGTAACTTTTAAGCCTCTTTTTTTTTTGGTGCATAATTACTGTAAGTATATGGCGCACGAAAATAAATATGTGCGATATACAGGAAATGAAAAGTTCTGCAAGATATCAATATATAAATATGAATATATTATTTTTTTTTTTCTCAAGATCATTTCAAAAGGGGGGAATGTAAAGTTCTGTGATATAAAACAGAACGAAATATTACAAAAATATTAGAAAAATATTTTATGTAAATAAATTACTCAAAAAAAAATAAATAAATAAAAAACTAATTAAATTAATTAATTAATTAATTTCATATCAAAATTAAATACATCAATTAATATTTTTATTGGATTAATTAAATTTTTAATAGGATTTGTTGATTGGCGTTTTTGAAGCAGTTGCAATAAAACAAATTAATTGGATCAATTAATTTCATTAATTAGAAACTAATTCGAGCAATTAACTTCATGATAGAAATTGAAAAAATCTGTAATTTTTTAATTGAAATGTCTTCCATCGTCAAAATGATAGTTTTAATCAAAATTTTAATTGACCATAAAAAACACAGTTGATTAAAAAATTAACTGATTTGATTTGAAAATTTCAATTAATTTTTTAATTTAATTTAATTAATTTAAGTGATTCAATTGATATATACACACAAAAAATTTTTTTTTCTGATTCAATCACCAAATTAATTGATCCAATTAATTTTTTAATTGAAATGTCTTCAATCACGAAAATGTTAGTATCAATCACAGTTTTAATTGAGCATAGAAAAAATTCTTGATTAAAAACATAATTGATTTTTTTTTAGCAAATTTCAATTAATATTTTAATTGATTCAATTAAAAATTTAATTGATGTTGATTGCAAAACTCAATTAATGTATTAATTAAAAAAGGTAACTATTTTTAATTACTCTCTGAATTGGCTTAAAGTTTTTGTTTGGATTAACAAATGATTGTTTGAAATACATTTTGAATTAAAAAGTCTTCCGAATTTGATTAAAAAGTTAATTGTATCAATTAATTTTTTAATTGAAAATTTTAAAATGTTCAATCATTGACTTAATTAACTTAATGTTTCTATCATAATTAAAAAGTTAATTGTATCAATTAATTTATTAATTGAAAAAATTTTCAACTTCAGTTAACTTTTTAATTGGAAATATTTTGGTGATATTTTTTTTCTTTGTAATGATGGTAAATTAATTAGATCAATTAATTTCGTAATTGAAAAATTTTTGTGTGACCAAAAAGTTGCCATATTATTAATTCAATTAAAAAATTTAAGTAATGTCGATTGGAAAACTCAGTTTTTAATAGATTCAATTAATTGTTCAGTTAAACATTTTAATTATATCAGATAAATAATTAATTCTGGTTTGCAAACGACATCGATTAAAGTTTTTAATTAAATTGTTAATCGTAATAATTAAGTAAGTAATTGTTAAATAAAACCCGCGAAAATCTTCACTCATTTTCTTAACTAACCATGGGTTCTTAGTTTGATAACAAAAAAAATTATTGATACAATAATTAATTTTTTAATTCAAGCCGTAACTATTTTCAATCAATTTCTTAATTGACTTTTGTGTTTTTATTTTGATTAAAAATTTGATTGTGTTAAATAATTTTTTAATTAAAAATTTTAAAAATTATCAATCATTGTCTTAATTGACTTAATGTTTGTTTAAAACCTTAATTGTATAAATTAACTTTTTAATGCAAAATGTTTTCAGCTTCAATTAACTTTTTAATTGGAAACATTTTGGTGATGTTTTTTTCTGTACACAGAATTTTTTTCCACGAAAATTTTTCAAATTAAAGGCTTAATTGAGTTTTAGAAAATATTCAATTAAAAATTTTATTGGTTCAACAAATTTTTTAATTGAAACAAAAATCACAAAAATTAATAGTATCAATTAATTTTTTAATTGGCTCAATTAATTTTTTAATTGGTACTATCATTTCTGTAATTGAAGACATTTCAATTAAAAAATTAATTTGATCAATTAATTTTATGATTGAATCAGATTTTTTTTGTGTTTATTCACAGAAAAAATATCAACAAAGATTTTTTTATTTTTTTATTGATATTTTTCTGTACACAGAATTTTTTTCACGAAAATTTTTCCAATTAAAGGCTTAATTGAGTTTTAGAAAATATTCAATTAAAAATTTATTTGATTCAACAAATTTTTTAATTGAAACAAAAATCACAAAAATTAATAGTATCAATTAATTTTTTAATTGGATCAATTAATTTTTTAATTGGATCAATTAATTTTTTAATTGATACTATCATTTCTGTGATTGAAGACATTTCAATTAAAAAATTAATTTGATCAATTAATTTTATGATTGAATCAGAAAAAAAAATTTTGTGTGTATTCACAGAAAAAATATCAACAAAGATTTTTTTAATTACATTCCAGTTGAATTTTAAAAAATTTCCATTTAACATTACAAATAATTGATTCAACAATTTTTTAATTAATTAAAAATCAATAACAAAAATTAATTGTATCAATTAATTTTGTTTAATTGGAGCATTTAATTTTTTAATTGACGTTGTTGATAGACAATCATTTCTGTGGTTGAAGATATTTCAATTAAAAATTAATTGGGTCAATTAATATAGTGATTGAAGACAAATAATATATTTTGCTGGGTTATTAACAATTGTCAATGGCATTGTTTATAGTGTGAGACACCTCTAATAAGGAACTTTCAACAGGCTGAAACATTTTTAAAGTGTTGTCAGTGTCTGTTATTGAATCCAATTGATCATTTGTGGGCAAATCAAAAGTGTTGCATTAAAAATAAAAAAATAAAACTTTATAATCTACATCTGTTAACTCATTAGAAACTAAGTACGAAAACTGGTTTTATAAATTTAGTTTGAGTCTAGTGTAAAGCCATTTGTTTTTTAATAAAATATAATTAAAAATATATTAACAATAACTCGCCTTGAACTTAGCATATTCCTATGGGTCAAAACTATTTTAAGAGTGTGTCTTATTTGGACATTATTTAATAATAGATAAATCTTTGAGGAATTCCTTGTTTACAAAACTATACAATTTACTCAATTGAATAACACTTGTAATAAAAATTAAAGATTTCAACTATCAATTAGGTGAACTGTGTTATTGGAAATCCCCCCTACCATTAATGGTCTGTTAATAGTTCACTACTGGTGCTGATTGCTATATTAAACAGCAATGAATTGTTAATTTTAAATAATTATACAGGAAATTTCAGTTACAATAGAAATTGGATTTTTTTTTAATTTTACGCTTATGCTAGAGAAAAATTCAAAGAATTCTAGTTAAATAAAAAAAGAAAAAATATCGATTGGTGATTCGATTCATCACTTGATCACTCCGTTAAATAAAAGTCAATGTTAAGACACTTTCAGTTCAATTTTTGGCGCCCGAGCAGGGAGAATAATATGTGACAAATTTCATTCAGATTTGATTTATATTTTTCATTTTACGCTTGTCCAAGAGAAAGATTGGAGAAATTCTAGAAAAATAAAAACCAAAAAAATGTCGATCGGTGATTCGATTCATCACTTGATCACTCCGTTAAATAAAATTCAAAGTTAAGACACTTTCAATCCACTTATTGGCTCCCGAGCAGGGATTTGCTGGGAAAAACGACACTATTTTTCATTTTACTTATAATTATCTAACGGTCTCTTTTTAATGACTCTATTGATCAAGTTTTTTTTAAACTTCTTTGTCCAAAATGCTCGAATAATAATAAAATTTTGTAAATTAAAACCACGCATTTGGATGTTAATCGCCTGGCTTTGAATGATATCAGTCTAACATCAAAAGTAATTTTCATTTTACGCTTGTGCAAAACGCAGACAAATGTCATTAACCGACATTTGTCTGCGTTTTGCACAAGCGTATTCGATTCACCGCTTGATCACTCGAGTGAATAAAGGAAAATGTTAGGAGAGAACTTTTTGGCGCCCGAGCAGGGAGTTGCAAATTTCATGGCAAATAAACTAAACTAAACACCACCGAGTGAAATCGATGTGACAACTTCCCAAATACCAAATGAGTTGGCTTTATTACAGAAGACCGGATCGTTTATTTAATAAAAAATGACTGAATAACCAAGCAATCGGAATGCTGTCCCATTTAAGGTTTAATTACACACCATGCATCAATCCGTGCGTTGATGGAAGGGTTGATTTTTTTCTGTTTGTGGCAGACTATTCGAGCTTTTGATTTCAAAGAGAAATTTCAGCTCTTCAATCATCAGACGCATTGAACGCATGGTATGTAATTCTACCTTTAGGATAACGTGAAAAAAATTAAAAGCCTCTTGAAGATCAATGAGACGTAGGCATTTCAAAGTCATAGTATGCAAGAAATTCCCCATTTGAGCACTCAACTCATCGAAGGACAATCTTAACATAATTTCAGAGTACTCTTCGGCGCCCGAGCAGGGATGAATTACATAGCAAATAAACTAAAACAATCGCCACCGAGGAAGAATCGATGTGACAAATCCCCAGATACCCAATGACATGGCTTTATTACAGGAAATCGGCTCGCTTGTTTTATTAAAAACAGACTGGATCACCACGCAATCTCACAATACAAGCCCAACCACCGAAAACTGTAATATTCAATATCTGAGGAAAATGGTAAGAGATTTATTTAAGATGAGATAGTCTTTAAGAATGTGTTAAGAGCCATGGAAAAAAGTGTCATCCCGGCCGAGATTTTTAAAAAATCACCCAATGACTTAATCAGCATGAAATTCCCTTTCATGGAGTTAAATATGTCCAAGACAATATTTAGATTGTTTCAGAGCACTTTTTGGCGCCCGAGCGGGGACTAAGTTCCGAATTGCATTGCAAACAAAGTAAAACAACCACCACCGACAGCTACTCGAAAGAGGGAAAATTGTAGAATAACCAACAAAGTAGTTTGTATGAGTAGTCATGTTGTAATTCACCTTTGACGATAGTTCCATAACCGAAATCAACCCCAAAGGCTTATCGACCGAGCCTGAAATGTTTACCGGAGCCACAGCTATTAACGAACTCCTACATGTGCAGAAAAAGCTTTGTTATATTAACGACCATACCACGCTGAGTACATCGGTTCTCGTCCGATCACCGAAATTAAGCTGCAACGGGCGCGGTTAGTACTTAGATGTAGGACCGCTTGGGAACACCGCGTGTTGTTGGCATTTCTTTTGGGAGCCAACGTGGTGCAATGGTTAGCATGCCCGCCTTGCATACACAATGTCGTGGGTTCGATTCCTACTACGACCGAATACCAAAAAAGTTTTTCAGCGGTGGATTATCCCACCTCAGTAATGCTGGTGACATTTCTGAGGGTTTCAAAGCTTCTCTAAGTGGTTTCACTGGAATGTGGAACGTCGGTCAGACTCGGCTATAAAAGGAGGTCCCTTGTCATTGAGATTAACATGGAATCGGGCAGCACTCAGTGATAAGAGAGAAGTTCGCCACTGTGGTATCACAATGGACTGAATAGTCTAAGTGAGCCTGATACATCGGGTTGCCACATAACCTAACCTAACCTAACCTAACCTAACCTAACCTAACCTATATTAACGAAATTTGTCATTAAAATTGATCTAATGAAAAAATTCATAAATACAATGAAACATTACGGTATTGTTACGATTTTTCATAATATTAATGAACATTTTCATTGTCTTAAAGATATGTTTTCATTTCATTTCATATTAATGAACATTTTCATTGTCTTAAAGAAATGTTTTCATTTCGTTGTCAAATTTAATGAAATTCTTTTCTGTTTTTCTGGCCTATTAGTAAAATAACTACAGATACCCTTAATGCTATATTGCATCTACTGAAACCTCACACTTCTCTATAGTTTTTTATTTTTTTTTTTGGCGATTATATTAACCAATGCATATTTTGTTCTCTCCAATTTAATTATATATCTTGTTTTATATACTACTATAACACTTTCTTTTCAATAGCCCTGGAGAATACACATGTTCCAGAGGTTGTACAACATATCGTAATGAAAAGAAGAAAAGGTAGAAAAACCAACAACAACAACGTAATGCCTCTAAGGTTTACGTGTTCAGGTTTTTATTTTATTTGAATTGTTAATGAGCTGCTGATCCAAGCGATGATGATGAATAGCTGCCTCTTTAGAAAATAAAATGACTCGTTCAGCATATCATCTACCTGCCACTTAAGACCAGGAATATATCGTTTTAAACTCTGGCACTGCACGAGTGAAACTAATTGCGGGGTATCTCTCTGCTAGTGGATGGTGGTGGTGGTGATGATGATAGTGGCGTTTTGTGTTTTTTGCCAATGCATTTAGATGAGGATCAGTTATAACTCTTTGCTGGTGGTTAACTCCCTGATAACCTTGCCAGCTTGTTTGTTTGTTATTTTACGTGCCAACTACGCCCACTTGTATGTCTCTCGGTCCGTCCGTCCATCCATCCGTCCCATTCTTTACGCAAGCCTGTCTTTGGTTTTACTACTCATCATCATGGAGTGGTTTTCGTGAGTTATTTTTTGGCATATGTTACCAATTTTTGATGTTCGATTCGGTTTGTGGTGAGGATCTACTAAATTGCCCTAAGGATCATAATTCTGGGCTTTGTCCTCCTCTCAATATGTGAGCGTATTTTGTTTGTTTGGCAAGCTTGTTAACCTGAATAATAGCCCCAAAGGTCTTAAGTATGTCTATCTATGTCTGTGGTATGTCTGTCCCGACTTTTGGCTAAGCCTGCGAATTGCCTGCCTTATGACGGAGATGGAATGATGATGATGATGATGACGATGAGGCTCATAAGAGAACAGGTTTCCTTTTGTGGCTTAGCAAAGTCAAGGAAATAAAAAGGAAAAGTAACACATATTTATGGTGTCTGGAAAAGGAGGACATGCACATGCTCATTTTTTTTTAAATAAAAGGTGGCAAAAATTAGGAAACTAATTTTTGGCAACAAAAAAAAAACACTAAGAAATAGGGAAACTCCTTAAAGAGAATGAAACCTTAGAGAGAATGCCATCACATGGGATTTTCGTCTTTATTATGTAGCTATAATCCATTTTTCTCATTTTTCTAAAATATTTTCCCAACATCTGTCGCTGTTCAGCAAACAAAAACAAACCCATAAACCATGAATGAAGCGCCAGAAAAGTAGTCAAGTGTTATTAACAACCATAGCTAGGATCTCTAACCGCAAAAAAGGATGCATGCAACATACGCATGTCCCTACATCTATATAATTCCCCATATGTGCATACAAATATCTCTGGGAGTATGTCTATGAATGTGTGTGTGTTTCTCTCTCTTTAGTTTTTCTGTTTGTAGTAGCTGTTTTTTTTTTGTTTTTTAAAATTATTATGTGGCAAAAATATACGGGTTAATGTCTGGATGCGACCGATACCTTGAATGCAACTGACGTTTTTTTACACGCAAACACTTTTATTAACCAAAACAAAAGCACCAAAATTAAAAACAACACAACATGCTCTCACTACTCATAACATTGTTGTTGGTTGTCACAATTTTCAAAGGCCAGCATAATGGAATATTAGAGTGGCCCTTAAAACGAAAGAAATATGAAATGAATTATAAAAAAAAATAAATAAAAAATATTTAAAAATTCCACAGACAATTATATGATACCCAAAACTCTCAATATAAGCTTGTTTGCCAAGTTTGGTTTGACTTTTGTGCATATTTCTGCGATGAAACCCTCAAACCTTTTGTATGTAAGAAGGACATCACAGAGAAAGAATTTCAAAAAAAAAAATTAATAAAATTCATAAATAGGAATTATGTCTTACAATATTTTTTTATCTGATGATGAATGTATCATTGCTTTAAAATCCTTACTATACTCCTTACTAATACCCTTACAATGCATTACTTCTCTGCATACACACAAAAAAAATTTTTTCTGATTCAATCACCAAATTAATTGATCCAATTAATTTTTAATTGAAATGTCTTCAATCACAGAAATGATAGTACCAATTAAAAAATTAATTGAAGGTCAATTAAAAAGTTAATTGATCCAATTAAAAAATTAATTGATACTATTATTTTTGTGATTGATTTTTGTTTCAATTAAAAAATTTGTTGAATCAATTAAATTTTTAATTGAATATTTTTTTAAATCTCAATTAAAATTTTAATTGGAAAAATTTTCGTGAAATTTTTTTGTGTGTACTTTAGAACAAATTAAAAAAAGGGCAAATGAAAGATATTAATTAAATTATTACAAAAAAATTATTCAAAACAAAATATTGCCGTTACCATACTGATAACTTATTATACTACTTACGAATACCTTACAAGGTATTACTTCATTGCTTACTTTAGAACTAAAGGACTACAGATTAGTTTCATACGGCCATAATAAATTATTTCATAAAATTTTCATTTAAAATATTTCCTCTTAATTTTTGAAATATTCTCCTTACCATAGTGATAACTTACAATACTCCTTATAAATATCCTTACATGGCATTACTTCTTAGCTATCGTTTAGAATATAGGGCACTAGGAACGTATTAATTTGAAACGACCATAATAGATTATTCCTTAAAAAGTTTATCAAAACATTTTTAAAATATTCTCTTTACCATAGTGATGACTTACAATACTCCTTACTAATATCCTTATATGGCATTACTTCTTTCTTTTCTTTCGTTTAGAACTTAAGGCACTAGTAAGGTATTTATTTGAAACGACCATAATAAATTATTCCATAAAGATATTACTTAAAACATTTCCTTTTACTTTTAAAAATATTCTCTTTACCATAGTGATAACTTCCTATACTCCTTACGAATACCCTTACAAGTTATTACTTCTTTGCTTAATTCAGAACTAAAGGGCAACTGATTAATTTGACATGTTTATAATAAATTATGCCATACAAATTTTATTTAAAACATTTTCTCTTAATTTTTAAAATATTCTCCTTTGCATAGTGATTTCTTACTATTACAAAGAACCTTACATGACATTACTTCTTAGCTTTCGTTAAAAACTTAATACACTAGAAACATATTAATTTGAAACGACCCTAATAAATTATTCCATAAAGATTTTACTTAAAACATTTCCTCTTACTTTTTAAAGTACTCTCTTTACCATAGTGATAACTTCCTATAATCCTTACGAATACCCTTACAAGGCATTACTTCTTTGCTTACTTCAGAACTAAAGGGCAACTGATTAGTTTGACACGTTTATAATAAATTATGCCATAAAAATTTTATTTAAAACATTTTCTCTTAATTTTTAAAATATTCTCCTTTGCATAGTGATTTCTTACTATACTCCTTACGAATACCCTTGCACGGCATTACTTCTCTGCTTACCTTAGAACTTAAGGGCAATAGCAACTTATTAATTTGAAACTACCATAATAAATTCTCCCATAAAAAATGTATTTAAAACATCTCTTCTTAAGTGTTAAAACTATTTCTTTTTTGATTACTTACTATACACCTTACAAAGCATTTTTTCTCTACTTACTTTAGAAGTTAAAAGCTAAATATAGAGGCGTATTAATTTCACATGACCATAATAAATTATTCCATAAAAATTTTATGGAATAATTTATTATGGTCGAATTTCGTTTTACAAATTATTTTGGATATTATCTTTTTCTTAGCAAATTAACTCCTTACTATACACATTACTCATATCATTACAAGGCATTATCCTCATGTTTAGAATTCACTCCAAAAATTTAATTTCTATTAAACCCCTCGGCCATGATAAATTGTTCCTTAAAGGTAATATTCAAAATATGTTCTCATAAGTTTTCAAATATTGTCCTTACTCTATTGATTACACAGACCTGTCAAAACATTACTTTTCTACTTACATTACCACTTTGGGGTGAAGAAAAAGGTTAATAGACCCTGTTTTAATAACCAATTTCTTAAAACTATTATTAAAATCCATTTCTTTTGAAATATCAAATAAACTCCTTACATAACTAATTACAAACACCTTACACTTCTACTTATATTCACAAATTAACTCCTTACTCTTGTCGTTACTAATGTTATAGAAGGCATTTTTCCAGCTGGTCTTAGATATGAAAAAAGACAAACATTTTTTAATTACAATGACCAGTGATTTATTCTTTAAAAATTGTGTTGAAATTATTTTCCTCTACCTTACCCCATTCATTACAAATGCCCCCGAAGACATTATTTTTCTATTTACCTTTGAACTCAAAGACAAAAAAATAGTTTTTTTCATCTTCATAGCAAAATATTTAATACAAATAATGGAATGTGTAAAATAGAAGTATTTTATTTCTTTTCTTTATCTTTAAACACCTTACTCTACTCATTACTAATACCTTACAGAGCAATATTTTCATGATTGTCTTAGATTTGAAGGCCAACAAAAATTACAATGACATTCATTACAAATAATAGAATTTGTAAATTAGACTTTTGAAGTATTTTTTTCTTTTCTATATATTTCTTTAAACACCTTACTCTACTCATTACTAATACCTTAGAGGGCGATATTTTCTTGATTGTCTTAGATCTGAAGGGCAACAAAAATTATTAAAGTACCGTGACAATAGAATTTGTAAATTGGACTTTTGAAGTATTTTGTTTCTTTTCTTTATATTTCTTTAAACACCTTACTCTACTCATTACTAATACCTTAGATCTGAAGGGCAACAAAAATTACTAAATTACAATGACCAGTAATCTCAAAAAATTCTAATTAAAATATTTACCTACTCCCTAACTCCTTACCCTACACATTACAAATGCCTTACAAGACATGATTTCTATTTACGTTTGAACTTAAATAAAAAAAAATCATTTAATTAAATGGCCATAGTAAATCATTTAATAAGAATAATATTTAAAGCTTTGCGGGTAGTAAAGTGATGAGATTACTGAAGACCGTACCCTAATCATTACCAAAGCCTTACACGGTAGTGATTTTCTGATTAAATTAAAATTTAAAAGCAAAATTAAACAATCCATTTATACCGTCATCAATAATAGTCTCTAAAAAATATTATCTAAACATTTTTTGTAAAATGACCCCTTACTTCTATGCTTACATAGACCTTACTATTCTACTTACTTAGACGACTCCAAGCGTTTTACTGCGAATATCAAAGAATTTTTTCAACATAAATCTCTTAATTATTATAAACTCAGCGAGCTCTTCACAAAAATCGTCCTTTTTTCTGTCGGAGATCTTCAAAAGACCTTAATAGCTCTAAATCCTGTATAATATATATCTGAAACCCATCTTCTGGCCTTTAGTAACACAAAACGAAATTTATAGCTTTCCCCATTCATATTTGTGATGCCAGAACACCGGCCTGGTATAAGGCATTCGCCATACCATGGACACTTTGTTTGATTGAAAAACTTTCAATTCTGTGTAATGAGCAAATTATGTTTTTCCTTTCAAGTTTTGTCATTTGCTGGTATTTTTAGCTGGTGTCCTTTGTGAGTGGATATTTTATCGGATTTTTGTTTTGGAGGCCTTTTCTTTTACTAAGGTGTGTGTGCGTGCTTGTTTGTTATAGCTGATCATAAAGAGAAGACCACAGATTCAGCGCCAGCATGGGGTATACTTATCGACAGGTATTAAAAGAAGATTATTACCACACAAAAACAAAAAACAAAAACCAAAGAAATGATCACCAAGGAGGCGCTTTAACCAAGAAACAAGGACCAGCTAAGATCTATACTGAGCATGCGTATAGCAAGCTATGAAGAAAATCTTAGTGTGTGGGCTATTTAGCCACGCGGTTCGCGGTATCTCTGAGCTTCATGTTTCTTGTCCATTATGAGATTCATACGCAGCTTATTATTAAATTCATTCATTCACTAGTATTGTGCCAAAACAATGCCAATATATTGGCTGGTTAGCCCAGGTAATACAAGGTCTAGATGAATGTTAGTGTCGTCCAGGATACAATCACTTGCTGGTTGTTGTCGTCATCTTGGTTTGCCGCTGCGAATTTATGATTCGCAACATAAAAAGATGGCAGATTGTTCCCAAGAACATTGGACTGGCCATAGAGTGGGACACCATATACTCAGGGTGTCACACTTTTTTGGTGTCTTTTCTCCTTTCGAGTAAACACACACCACAGCTGGGAGTGTTTTTGAATCATTGAGGTCCCTGTTGAAGAATGCCCACAAGGATGTTTGTTTTGGATATCCAACTACACAAACTTTAATCCATACATCTTGGTCAAGCTGATTTTCGCTCTCTCACTCTCTCCCTTTCTTCCTTACCAGCTGTTTTTTTTATGTTCTTGGGTCACAAAACAGCCAACGAACTTTCCTACCAACCAATTCAAGGAACTTGTTTTGTCTTTTTGCCTTACACCATTTGTGAGATAAGCTAGAGAAGTTGGACATTCATACGGACATATCCTGGCGTTGATATGATGTAACTGGTCACAACACAATTTCCAATCGAATAAGTTCGTCATCCTGATATTCACTTTTGGCATAGACATGCGCAAAACCAACCAAATGACCAAGCCGGCCATGGGCCGGGTTGGGGTCGAGTCGTGTCGAGTGGACCATACCGTTCAGCATGCCATGCCATGCCAAGCTATTTATCCATTCATGTACTTAGTTATACATAAGTGTATATGTAAACAGATTATGTACACAAATTCGTGTGTATACATACAGATTACTAACACTACATAGATTAAACGGAAATGAACAGAAAATACAAAAAGAAAAAAACAAAACCCCCTTTAAAGCCATAAGGCGAGGAATGCAAAAGGAAGTTAGAACATGAAGTTTCAATCTGGTATATGAAGATACTGCGACAAATTCTCCCCATTTCGGAGCCATTAAGGAGTTATAACGCCTAGTTTTAGAATTCTTGGTATTCGTATTTGGTAACATCCTCTATAGGGAAGGAGTTTGCAGGGACGGTTGAAAGCTAATGTTGATGGTTCCAGAGAATGACCAAAGCCAACCAAACTAAAAAGCATTGAATATGTCTAACGAAGTCATGACTAGTTATCATTCCATTTCTGGAGTGAGATGTCAATCATTATCAAGGGAATTGGATTGTATACAGCAAGGAGTAAAAGTTTTCGTCATTTGATTTGAATTTCAGACGGCGTAATCGATAAAGACTTCATTAAAAAACAGAACAGACATTAGGAACGACGGACAGAAGGTAAGGGATGGACACAAGAAGAACGGACCGAAGGCGATGGATGGATATAAGGACGTAAATATGGAAAACTGAAAAAAGGATGACCAAACAGAACGCGAGAGTGAACAGGAGGTGCAACAAACATCTGGAAGAAAGAGTTAAGGAAAGAAATGATCGAGGACAGGAGGATAGGAATCAGAGCTAGGGCAGGGAGAGGAATTTGAACCAGATGAAGTTAGGTAGACAACAAAAGAATCTGAAGACGGAAAAAGAACGGACGGACCAAACAAAGAACGGACGATGTGGAGAAGAACTTCCGTACAAAAGGAAGAATGAACTCGAGGAAAGACGGACGGCAGTACTGTGTAAAGGACGGACAAAAGAAGGAGAGACGGAAGGCGACGGTTGGATGAACGGATGTAAATATGAAAAAATTGAAAAAAGGATGAACGGATAGCAGGCCAAACAGAAAGCGAAAGTGGACAGAAGGTGCGACAAACGGACATAAGGACTAAGCAAAGAATGAACAAAAAGAGAGGGAGACAGGAAAGAATTAACGTACGAAGGAATGAATGAACAGGAGGAATGATGGGCGGATAGACTGACTAAACGATGGACGAAAGGATGGAAGGACGAAAAGCGACGGATGGATGTACGTAATTATAGAAAATCTGAAAAAAGAATGGACGGATAGTTGGCCATACAAAACGCGAAGATGGACAGAAGGTGCGACAAACGGACGGAAGGAAGAGTAAACGAAAGATACTATGGAGGGAAAAGCGATGAGAGAAAGACCTAAGACAGGAAAAGGAATTTAGGACAGATGAAGGTAGAGAGACACAAATAAATCTGAAGGCGGAGGGGAGGAAGGATGGACGGAAGGAATACGCAAAGAACGGACAAAGGGAGAGATGTACAGGAAAAATGGAGTTACGAAAGGAAGAGTGGACAGGAGGAACGACGGACGCAAGGACTAAGTAAAAGACGGACGAGAAGAACGACGGAAGGCACGCGTCGGATGTATCTGCGGACGTAAATATGGAAAACTGAAAAAACCGATGAACGGATCAAACAGAGGGTGAGACACACAGACGAAAGAAAGAGTAAATGAAAGAATTTATGTAGGGATGGACGATGAGAGGCAGAAAAAGGCCAGAAAGAAAGGAGTGTGGTGACGGGAGAAAGGACGGAAAGACGGGCGGACCAAGCAAAGAACGGACGAATGAAGAGAAAGAGGAAATTTGGCAGATAAAAGAAGGGAGTAACAAAGGAGTGTGGAGACGGGAGGAAGGATGTACAGACGGACAGACCATTCAAAGAACGGGCGAGGGGAGAGAAGTACAGGAAAGAATTTAGGTACAAAAGGAAGAACGGAAAGGAAAAACCACGGACGGAGGAACTGAATAAAGGACGGACGAAAGGACGAGGGGAGAGAAGTACAGGAACGAATTGAGGTACGAAAGGAAGAACGGAAAAGAAAACCACGGACGGAGGGTCTGAATAAAGGACGAACGAAGGAAAGGAGTGACGGCAGGCGGCGGACTTAAATATGGAAAAAAAACTGAAAAAAGGACGAACAAACAGCTGAGAGGGAGAGGGCAGAAGATAAGACAAAGAGACGAAGAAAAAGTAAACGAAAAAAACAATGGAGGGGAAAGTGATTAGAGACAGAGCAAGGACAGGAAAGAAATTTGGAGCAGATGAAGGGAGAGAGACGCAAACGAATTTGAAGAAAGAATGGAAGGGAGGAATGACGGACGGTGGACCAAGACAGACGGAACTTTTACAACGGGAGAGAGGTACGGAAAGTTGAACAGACTGACTTAATAAGGAAAAAAACTGGATTGACAAACAGAAGGCGAATGTGTATAGAACGTGAGAGAACAGACGGCTGTGTGAGTTAGCGAAAGGTGGATGAGAGAGCAAGGACAGAAAGAAGAATTTTAAACAGATGAAGGTTGGAATGGAAACGAATGTGAAGACGGAAGAAAGACTGGACGGGAGGAAAGACGGATGGAGCAAAGAACAGGAGAAGGTTGAGTATTACAGGAAAGAATCGACATATGAAAGGAAGAATGGGCGACGGACGTAAGGATTGCTTCAGGGACAGATGACTAAACTGAACGCGAAAGAGAAAACAAGGTTAGACAAGCAAACGGAAGGAAGAGTAAACGAAACAACCTATGGTGAGGAGTGAGATGAGGGAGAGAACTAGTGCAGGAAGAGGAATCTTCGACAGATGAAGGGAGAAAGGTACAAAGAAGGAATGGAGGAGAGGAAGGGATGGTATAAGGACAAAGCAACGAAAGAATGACATATAAACGATGGACGAACGTAAATATGAAAACACTTAAAAAAAGGATGACCAGGATGATAGCTGAACCAAATAAAACAGAAGAGTGGCAGAAGGTAAGACAAACTGTCAGAGAGAAAAAGAGGATGGACGGACGAAATGACAGATAAGGGGAAAGAGGTACAACAAAAAGTTCACGTGCGAAGGAATGATGGTCGGATATAAGAATGGGCGAAGGATGAATGTTCGGAAAGCGACGGATGAAAGGATGGACGAAGACGGCAGAAAGAATGGGCGGGAAGAAGGATGGAGGAAAGGACTTAGCAAAGGACCAACGAAGTAAAAAGAGACCACAGAAAGCAACTATCAATGTTGCCATATACAATTTCTAAAATGTAACCCAAAAGAGTCCGTTTGCACTAAAAAATTGAGCGAAGGTGACAAAAAACGATCTTCCAGATATTGTGGACTAAGCTATACTTCTAAAAACCGTTATAAACAAGTAAACCTTATTAGAAAGCCTAAGGGTTCCAATTTTGTATATCTATACCATAGTGATCTCCTAAAGAGACGTTATTGGTAATTCAATATTTGTCCCAGTATGATTCAAAGTCATGATCTTATATCACCTATAGATTCTTTTCTGAAATTTCCTTTAATCAAACTTTTGCCCCATACTGTTGCTGAGTTCTCCAGCTAGTGGGACGGTGGAATTTTACATTCATATGAACACTTCAAGTTTTATTGTCGCGCCACATTGCAAATGCAGGCAGCTAAAACAGCACTCTAAACGTTATGAGTGAGAAGAAAAGTGTTAACTCGTAGATGGAGTACTTCTTGCACATTCAATATTCCAGTTGATCATACTTCAAAACGAACCTCAGACCAAATAGGAGCCCCCCAGCCCAACACCACGATTACAACCATCATGGATGGTTAGCTCATAATATAAAGTATTTTGTAAGACTTTTATATTAAAGATATGTGTGGACATGTATAGAAACACATAAACCATAGTACAATATGAGAAATACATATGAATATGCGTGTGATTGTGTAAATTTTTATTAATATTTGGATTAATTTCCAACTAAAAAAAACACAAACAAAAACTCCCCAGTACACCAGAACATATCAAACTCCATTGGAAGTGAAACAAAACGAAAAATATTGGAGTTCCAAGAAAAAATTGTTCATATCGACCACTGAATACATAATTGGAGAACATAAATATAACACCAGCAAGCAAGAGGTATTACCTAGGAACTGCCACAAACGCCGACACTGCCACCACCACCACCACCAGTGCCACTCTATGACAAGAGAGAAAAAAAACACCAACGAACAGAAAAAATAGGAACCCACTGAACAGTTTACAGAGTAAGACGGTGGACGGACAATCGAGCGGATGGACAGACTATCTTATGGCAGAATATTTCTTATGGGAGTTATGCTCAGGTTCCAAACACCGACACCAACTAATAACGACGAGCGTTTATTTGGTTTGTTTTGCTTGAAAATTCAGCAGCTTAACGATTTGTGTTTGAGCTGTTGTACTTGAGAGACAGCGGGTTATGACAGTGCAGCGCAGTAAAGCAAAACGCTACGCAAATAACTGCATCAAGCATACAAATCACGAAGTACTTTCAACACACAATCGTAGTTTGTTGAGATCATTGTGGATACACTGGGAAAATACAAAAAGGGTTATGAATTTGTTTCCCAAGTCGGGGGCAAACTTATACTGGAAGAGGGAATATTGGGTTTCCTAGTTTTCCTCAGCACATTCTGTTTGTTCCTAGAAAATTTGAAAAATTCTATCAGTTATCCTCGAGTGACGTTACTTAGATGGTTTTTAAATAGAGCAAGGGAAAATGTCCCTATAAAGACCATATATAGGAGAGGTCACCTCCCAATTCTCATCGCAGGACAAATCTCTACATTCCCTGAAAATTCCAAGTCCATTCGAGAAGTCCAGATTTTTAAGTCAGACCTGAAGAAGGCCTCCCTCCCCCTGCAAGAATTAAAAAAAAAATAAATACTAATTTGCAATGACTAAAAACCCTGGGTAGGTTTTTCAAATAAATTGAAGAACTCGTGACATTTCTTATAAAGTCGGGCAAGGGGAGGTCGCCTTCATCCTCCTTTAAAGGCCATAATTCTCATCGAAGGACCATTCTCAACATTTCCTGAAACACCCAAGTCAATTGGAGACCTTAATGTGATATATTAGAAAAATCCAGATTTTTAAGTCAGCCGAGGGGAAGGTCCCTTTCTCTCTGCAGATATCACAAAAATTATATACTGATTTGTAGTGCGAAATAACCTACCCAGGAAATTTCAAATGAATTGAAGAATTCACGTTGATTTTTTGGTCAAGTCGAACAAGGAGATGACCTTCTCCTTATCATCCAAATCTCAGAAAATCTCATCGAAGGACCACTATCTACATCTCCTGAAAATTGCAAGTCAATTGGAGACCTTAATACACAGAAAAAAAATTCACGAAAACTTTTCCAATTAAAATCTTAATTGAGTTTTAAAAAGTATTCAATTAAAAATTTAATTGATTCAACAAATTTTTTAATTGAAGCAAAAATCAATCACAAAATTAATAGTATCAATTAATTTTTTAATTGGATCAATTAATTTTTTAATTGACTGTCAATTAATTTTTTAATTGATACTATCATTTCTGTGATTGAAGACATTTCAATTAAAAAATTAATTGGATCAATTAATTTCGTGATTGAATCAGAAAAAAATATTTTGTGTGTATGATATAGTAGAAAAGTACAAATTTTTTTATGTTGGCTGCGGGGAAGGTCCCTCCTCTCCCCCTGCAAATATCAAAACAATAAATAAATTTTGATTTTTAGTGGCGAAATAACCTACCCTGGAAATTTCATCCAAGGTTTTTTTACAAATGCGAGTAAGGGGAGGCCCTTTCGTCTCATCTAAATACCACATCGAAGGAACACTTTCTACGTTCCATGAAAATTTCAAGTCAATCGGAGGATTTAATTTCATATTTATGAAAGGGGCCTATTTTTGTATTGAATCAGAAAGTTGGGCAATGGTGGGAGACATTCTTTCCCCTTCCACATATCATAATTCTCATCGAAGGACCAGCCTCTACGATTCCAGAAAATGCAAGTCAATGAGATAACTTAATTTCATATTTATGAGAAGTGCATATTTTTTATTATATCCAAAAAGTTCAGAATTTTTAAGAAAGATGAGGGGTAGGTATCCCTCCCCCTAAAAATATTTAAAAAATTAAATACTGATTTGTAGTATTTAAAAAATATCTAAAAATATTTAAAAAATTAAATACTGATTTGTAGTGGAATCACCTGCACAATATATTTCAAATGAATCGTTGAAGTCACTTTGATTTTTGTTTTGTAAAGTCGGACACATGAAGCTTATCCTCTTCTAAACATTATAATTCATCGAAGGACCATTCTCCACGTTCCCTGAAATTTTCCTCTCAATCGGAGAACTTAATTTCATATTCATGAAAAAGGCATATTTTTTATTATGTTATATCAGAAAAGTCTGAATGTTTTAAGACAGATTAGGGGTACGTCCCTTCCCCCTTCAAAAATATTAAATTCCGATTTGTAGTGGCGAAATAACCTACTCTGGAAATTTTAAATGAATCTGAGAACTCATGTTGCATTTTCTTTCAAAGATGAGCAAGGGGAGGCCTCCATCCTTCTCTTCTAAATATCATAATTCACATCGAACCATTTTACTTGTCAAAAAAAAAACAAAAAGAAGTCAAATATCAATCACTTTTATTTGAGTTTTTTTTTATAATTGCTTTCAAATTAATTTCAAACAATATTTTTTTCTCTGTATATAACTGACTACGTATTTATGGCTTAAGAAGGTTTTAATATTGATGGTAATAAATTGGTGTTGTATTGGTGTGTGCTTTCAATTGAATCCAATAAATTAACTTAATTTTATTAAATCATTTTCTTTTATTACCAAAAAAACACAAAAAAAACCCAATAAGTGAGCGTAGACAGCGCCTATTTTGGAAAGACAATTGACGCCAGAGAGTACAACGATTACAATTAAACCCAAAGACAATTTTTTTAAGCACACTACATAATGGAGAAAACAATTAAATCCATAGGATTACAGCGAAATAAATTTTAGTGGTAGGTCCAAAGAATTTATGATTGCGGCAAAAATGTTTGAATGGAAAATATATTTGGACCAAATTCATACAGACTGAAAGAAAACTCTTTAGTCACAAAACAAAATCTGAATTTAAGACCAGACACAGTACTCATTGTCTCCAATTGGGAACCCATTAAAATAAAAAAACTTAAAATCTTAGATTGAGTCAAATTTTGTTTTTCTAAAGCATTTTTTTTTTGTTTTTTGAGGGAAATTCACACTCAAAAAATTTTTTTTTTCAAACAATGTTTGCCTTGTATATTTTTTGTTCGGGTATATTCCTAACATCAACCTTGTAAGAGTGATTAAAATTTATATGCCCAGTCAATTGTTTAACTCTCGACTGGCGACAAAAGGCACGTTCGCCTATCTTATTAATTGTGGCGTTAAAAGTAAGTATTGCTTTGTTTTTTTTTTTTTTTTGTTCTCCCATTTATTATTACTACTACTATTAGTCAAGAGTAAGAAGTATTTAACTCTTTCGTTAAGGTTGTTAATTTTTTCAATATTGTTATTTATTATTATTTTTTGTATATATAAAAAAAGAACCCCTTTATAGCTAGATAGCTTCATAATTGTTGACCATCAATATGCGAATAGTCACCATAAAAATGGCCACTTTTAGCAAATTTATCCAGTCGGTGACAAAAATCAAAGTAAACACCCGACGGCGCACCTATTTGGTATGCAAAAATGCGCGCCACAATGTCTCGCATAACTTTTTTACACTATGTGCTATTCCACCAGAGGAGCTGTAAATTTAATAGTCGATGGTTTTGCCCTCTTTGCCTTGGTTTTCGTTAAAAAAAATTATGTATGCTGGTATTAAAATTGCCGCTATGTAACTTGACTCCACCCTCCATCTCACTCTCTTTTTCAATGTAAATATCCAAGTTTTTTGTTTTATATTTTTCAGTAGGCTATGGCGATCTGATGTAAAATAAAATCTATTAAATTCCAATTTATTGTAATAACTAAGGTTGCCACTCAATCTAAATATAATCTACCGAAATTTTAAAGAATATTTAACCCAATAAAAAAATATTATTTTGCAGTTTTTGACCAAATTTTTGTGGACATAATGAAAAAAAATTTTCTTGTTTGTTTCTATAGAAAATTTTTGCACAATTTTATTTCTATAGAAAATTTTTGCACAATTTTATTTCTATAGAAAATTTTTGCAAAATTTTATTTCTATAGAAAATTTTTCCAAAATTGTATGTCTATAGAATTTTTGTTCAAAATTTCATTTCTATAGAAAATTTTGTCCAAATTTTATTTCTAGAGAAAATTTGTCAAAATTTTATTTCTATAGAAATTTTGTCTAAATTTTATTTCTAGAGAAAATTTGTCAAAATTTTATTTCTATAGCAAATTTTTGCAAAATTTTATTTCTACAGAAAATTTTTGCAAAATTTTATTTCTATAGAAATTTTTTGCAAAATTTTATTTCTATAGAAAATTTTTGCAAAATTTTATTACTATAGAAAATTTTATCAAAATTTTAGTTATATAAAAAATTTTGTCTAACTTTAATTTCTATAGAAAATTTTGTCTAACTTTAATTTCTATAGAAAATTTTGTCTAAATTTAATTTGTATAGATTTTTTTGCAAAATTTTATGTCTATAGAAAATATTATCAAAATTTTAGTTCTATAGAAAATTCAAATCAAAATTTTATTTTTAAAGAAAATTTTTAACTTTTTATTTCTATAGAAAATTTTGTCAAAATTTTATTTCCATAGAAAATTTTTGCAAAATTTTATTTCTATAGAAAATTTTGTCTAAATTTAATTTCTATAGAAAATGTTTGCAAACTTTTATTTCTATACAAAATTTTATCAAAATTTTATTTCTATAGAAAATTTTGTCTAACATTAATTTCTATAGAAAATTTTGTCTAAATTTAATTTGTATAGATTTTTTTTACAAAATTTTATTTCTATAGAAAATTTTATCAAAATTTTTGTTCTATAGCAAATTTTGTCAAAATTTTATTTCCATAGAACATTTTTTCAAAATTTTATATTTAAAGAAAATTTTTAACATTTTATTTCCATAGAAAATTTTGTAAAATTTTATTTCTATAAAAAATTTTGTAAAATTGTTGTTTCTATAGAAAAATTTGTCAAAATTTTATTTCTATAGAAAACTTTGTCAAAATTTTATTTCTATAGAAAATTTTGTAAAAATTTTATTTCTATAGAGCCACCGTGGTGCAATAGTTAGCATGCCCGCCTTGCATACACAAGGTCGTGGTTTCGATTCCTGCTTCAACCGAACACCAAAAAGTTTTTCAGCGGTGGATTATCCCACCTCAGTAATGCTGGTGACTTTTCTGAAGGTTAGAGAAGCTTTGAAACCATCAGAAAAGTCACCAGCATTACTGAGGTGGTATAATCCACCGCTGAAAAACTTTTTGGTGTTCGGTGGTTTCACTGCAATGTGGAACGCCGTTCGGACTCGGCTATACAAAGGAGGTCCCTTGTCATTGAGCTTAACATGGAATCGGGCAGCACTCAGTGATAAGAGCGAAGTTCACCAATGTGGTAAATGGGCCTGATACATCGGGCTGCCACCTAACCTAACTTTATTTCTATAGAAAATTTTGTCAAAATTTTATTTCTATAGAAAGTCTTGTCAAAATTTTATTTCTATAGAACATTTTGTCAAAATTTTATTTCTATACATAATTTTGTCAAAATTTTATTTCTATATAAAATTTTGTCAAAATTTTATTTTTATAGAAAAATTTTGTCAAAAATTTTATTTCTATAGAAAATTGTAGCAAAATTTATTTCTATAGAAAATTTTCTCAAAATTTGATTTCTATAGAAAATTTTTGCAAAATTGTATTTCTACAGAAAATTTTCTCAAAATCGTATATCTATAGAAACTTTTTTAAAATTTTATTTCTATAGAAAATTTTGTAAACATTTTATTTCTATAGAAAATATTTTTAAAAAATTTTTGCCAAAATTTTATTTCTATACAAAATTTTTGAAAATTTTATTTCTATGCAAAATTTTTGCGAAATTTTACTCCATAGAAAATTTTGTCAAAATTTTAGTTCTATAGAAAATTTTCTCAAAACTTGATTTCTATAGAAAATTTTGTCAAATTTTTTTTTTATACAGAAAATTCTCTCAAAATTGTATTTCTATAGAAACTTTTTTAAAATTTTATTTCTATAGAAAATTTTGTAAAAATTTTATTTCTATAGGAAAGTTTCTCGAGATTTTATTTCTATAGGAAATTTTCTCGAGATTTTATTTCTATAGGAAATTTTGTCAAAATGTTATTTCCATGGAAAATTTTCTCCAAATTTTTTTCATAGAAATTGTAATTTTTTTTTCTATAGAAAATTTTGTCAAATTTTTATTTCTATAGAAAAATTTTTGCAAAATTTTATTTCTATAAAAACAAACTTTGCAAATATTTATTTCTACAGAAAGATTTTGTCAAAATTTTATTTGAATAGAAAATTTTCTCAAAATTTTATTTCTATAGAAAATTTTCTCAAAATTTTATTTCTATAGAAATTTTTGTCAAACTTTTATTTCTATAAAAATTTTTGTCAAAATTTTATTTCTATAAAAAATTTTGTCAAAATTTTGTTTTTATAGAAAATTTTTGCAAAATTTTATTTCTATAGAAAATTTTTGCAAAATTTAATTTTATAGAAAATGTTGTCGAAACTTTATTTTTATAGCAAATTTTGTCTAAATTTTATTTTTATACAAAATTTTGTCAAAATTTCATTTCTATAGAATATTTTGTCAAAATTTTATTTTTATAGAAATTTTTGTCAAACTCTTATTTATATAAAAATTTTTGTCAAAATTTTATTTCTATAAAAAATTTTGTCAAAAGTTTGGTTTTTATAGAAAATTTTTGCAAAATTTTATTTCTATAGAAAATTTTTGCAAATTTTTATTTCTATAGAAAATTTTGTCAAAACTTTATTTTTATATAAAATTTTGTCAAAATTTTATTTCTATAGAAAATTTTGTCAAAATTTCATTTCTATAGAAAATTTTGTCTAAATTTTATTTTTATACAAAATTTTGTCAAAATTTCATTTCTATAGAATATTTTGTCAAAAGTTTGGTTTTTATAGAAAATTTTTGCAAAATTTTATTTCTATAGAAAATTTTTGCAAAATTTTATTTCTATAGAAAATTTTGTCAAAACTTTAATTTTATATAAAATGTTGTCAAAATTTTATTTCTATAGAAAATTTTGTCAAAATTTCATTTCTATAGAAAATTTTGTCTAAATTTTATTTTTATACAAAATTTTGTCAAAATTTCATTTCTATGGAATATTTTGTCAAAATTTTATTTCTATGGAAAATTTTGTCAAAATATTATTTCTATAGAAAATTTTTGCCAAATTTGATTACTATAGAAAATTTTGTCATAACTTTATTACTATAAAAAATTTTATTTCTATAAAAACAAACTTTTGCAACATTTTATTTCTACCGAAAAATTTTGCAAAATTTTATTTCTATAGAAATTTTTGTCAAACCTTTATTTCTATAAAAAAATTTGTCAAAATTTTATTTCTATAAAAAATGTTGTCAAAATTTTATTTCTATAGAAAATTTTCTCAAAATTTTATTTCTATAGAAATTTTTGTCAAAATTTTATTTCTATAAAAAATTTTCTCACAATTTTATTTCTATAGAAAATTTTCTCAAAATTTTGTTTCTATAGAAAATTTTTGCAAAATTTTATTTCAATAGAACGTTTTGTCACACTTTTAGTTCTATAGACAATTTTTGCAACATTTTATTTCAATAGGAAAATTTTGCAAAATTTTATTTCTATAGAAAATTTTTGCAAAATTTTTATTTCTATAAAATTTTTTTGCAAAATTTTATTTTTATAGAAAATTTTGTCGAAACTTTATTTTTATAGAAAATTTTGTTTTTTTTTTTTCTTGACATACTACAAATCAGGTACAAAATATAAAACTATAAAACCTTATAGGGAATTTATATCTTTGTAATTTTTTTTTCACTAAAAAATAATAAAAATGGTCTATTATTTACATTAATCAAATATTCCCCTTTTGGGGCTATTTGCTCATCGCCCAGTAGAATTGCATTGGTGGGCTTATCGTAAAGTTCAGCTTGAACGGAAGTCCAACTTAAACACCTTTTAATTGTAACCAAATAAGGTTGTAATTATTAACAACAACTAAAAAAAACAAAGGAAATCAAGTGGGAAATCATCGTGTAATAACACCCAAATTTACAAAATATTGGACGAATTTGAATGAATTTTAAACTACTGAGGTTTTTTTCCTATTTGTATTTTTAATATTAGCCACCATCATTATCGTTGAGGTCTTTTTGAAAATTCTTAAAACGTTTAAAGCTAATTGTCGCTTTTAATTAGGTCGTTATCAGTTAAACGCCAACTATTCAACCATCCAACTAAATTTCATGTCATGTGTGGTGGCTTTTGTTGATGGCTGGCGGTTTTTCTTAGAAAATGGGTTTCATTAGGGTTTGTATATTTTTTGTGTTTGGCTTTTGGAGACTAATCCAAAAAAAAAAAAAACAGACAGCAAAAATAAAATATCTCGCTTAAACAAATTTGTTGAGAAATCAAATTTCACTTAGGCTAAGCGTGAATTTGCCACGAGACAAAATCATTGGGGCAGATAATCAATCCGACGAAAAGTATAAAGCCACATATCAAATTGGGATGGATGGATGGTTGCTTGGTTTGCCTTGGCTTAGGATGAGCTCTATTAGCAAAGATGGCAAAAGGATAAAAGGTTCGTGGTTCGGGATTTGAAACAAAAAATTCAATGCAAGTTTTGTCTATAGAATGTCCTCTGTTATAACCCCCATTGGCACCCAAATCACAAATTTTTTTAAAGGAGTTGTTGTTGTTGTTGTTGTTGCTGCTGTCCGAGGGGGATCCAAGCATACAATTCTTGTTATCTATAACCGCCTCAGTTGCGTCAGTTGCGATAGGGAGTAAATTCAAAGGCACACTCTAAGGCACGCAATGTCTTTAGATCATGGCCTCATGGCGAATGCCCTTAGTTTATGGCCGCCGTTGCTTGATGTTTGCGCCGTCTGTATTGACGCCGTCTCTGTTGCCGTTGCCGTTATCGTTGCCTTCCTCATCATCTTTGTCGCTTTTGTCGCAAACTTTGATGTGTCATCGAGCATCTAGGAAATGTTTATCAAACTCATTGAACCACTTTCATTAGTTTTGACATCTTTTGCTTTCTTAGTTTTTGGTTAAGATGCTTGCTCGCTCCCCCCTCTTATAATTCTGGCCTCTTCAATAAAACTGCTTTTTGGTCTCCTTTTTGGTTATCCTCAAGTTTTGTTGATTTATTTTTTTGGTTTTGTTTTTTTAATCGCTTTTGATTTTTTTTGTAGTTGGCGATTCTTTGCATGTTTGATTTCGATTCAATTCGTTTATTTTTCTTGATTTCATTTTGTGGGATTTTTCTTAAGGAGTTTTTTTTTGTTGGGGGCCTTTGGCTCATGGTGCTTCAGCCAAACCGATATTCGTTAACTTTATGACAACCTCTTGTCTCGTTGTGCGTTGAAAAATCAAAAAAAGTGTTCTTACATCTTGTTATCTCATAAACGCATCATATATGCGCTTTAAAAAAGAAAAGGAAGCAACAACCTTCGCATCAAGGAAATATAGGGATGCCATAATAGAATTAAGGGAAAACGAAACAGAGAAAAGAGATTACATATAGGACACTTACAAAGAAAATGATATTAAAATTGAATGCAAAAGGTATTTAAATATAAGATATTTCACATATTTTCTCTAAAACTATACAATTCTTTATTAATAAAAAGAAATTTTTAGGAGGGCAAAAAAATGCATTAAAATTACAAAATTGATATATTTCTTAATTTAATAAGAAATTTCCTTAATATTATGAATATTTTTTATCAGTGTAGTTATAATAAACAATAAAGTTATGTAGCCTTTAATTTTTTATACATTTGTTTAATATTTTTTTTTTAATTTTTTATTACTGCTTTGAAATGCAATTTTGCCAAAATTATCATATTATTCATGCTCGAAGGACCAAATATTTTAAAATCAAGCCTGTATAGAACTTTTCTTAGAATATAAAGGGAAAATAAATGGAGTATACGTGATAATTATTATCGCATAAGCTCGCTATAACTTGAACAGAAAGCAGCAATTATTTTAATAGAGTAATAAGGAAGAAAAAATAGGGATGTCATATGGGTATTACAAAAACTCCAGAAAGAAAATCCTTAAAATTTGTTGCGTCCATATTTTTTGAGTATTAATCATTAAGGTTTTTGTGGTGTCAATGAAAATTCACATGACAAAGAAACCAGTCTCTACATTCATTGGAGTAAAATGGGAGCAAAAATAGGGATGTCATATGCGTATTATAAAAAATTCAGAAAAACAAAATTCCTTACAATTTGTAGCGTTTTTTTTGGTATTAGTAATCAAGATTTTTGATTCGCCAATGAAAATTTAAATGTAAAAGAAACCAGTCTGTATATTCATGAAGTACTTCTAAATAAAAGGTAAAGCTGTCATTGGGTAATAAAAACATTACTGGGCTCGAAGGACCAAATATTGAAATATAAGCAAAATATTAAAGTTTTTATAGCAAACTTAAATTGCCGTGATAAAAAACTAAAACTATTAATAATCATTAATGTCCCATAAGTCTGATGTTGCGTGAAATGTAATCCACATAAAAAATTAGGGACAAAAATTAGGGATTTATTATGTAGACTCAAAAAAATGCAAAGATTATGATGTCCAAAAAATTGCAATTTGAGCAGCTGATATGTAGGCCTTTTGTACATAATTTATTTTTTAAATATTTTTCACTAGCACATTTTTTATACCACAATGTCTTTTGTTTTGGAAAATTTCTCAGATTTGTCTTCCTTTGGTTATGCTCGAAGGACCAAATATTGTAAAATCAGTAAAATATAGAATTTCTTTCATAGTTAACTTAAATTAAAGGCTAAAAGTATTAGGGCTAAAAATATTAATAATCCTTAATGTCCCATAAGTTTGATATAATTTGCAATGCAAGCTGCAGAAAAATATGCGGGACAAAAATTAGGGATTTCATATGGAGATTTGAAAAATGGAAAGATTATGATGTCCAAAAAATGTAATTATTTGAGCAGCTGATTTGTAAACTTTTTGTACTACTTTTATTTTTTAAATATTATTCACTAGCACATTTATTATACCACAATGTATTTAACTTTTTAGAAATTGTTCAGATTTGTCTCCTTTTGGTTTGGCTCGAAGGACCAAATATTGTAAAATCGGTAAAATATAAATTTTCTTTTATACTTAATTACGGGGAAAAGGCTAAAACGCTTATGGCATATTAGTACTATAAATTGGATACAACTTGAAATGCAAGCTTATGAGGATGTATGGGGGACAAAAATAGGGATTTCATATGGAGATATGAAAAATGGAAAGATTTTGATGTCCAAAAAAAAATATTTGAGCAGCTTATATGTAAACTTTTTGCACAACTTTTATTTTTTTAAATATTTTTCACTAGCACATTTACTATAACACAATGTATTTTGCTTTTGGAAAATTTCTCATATTTGTCTTCCGTTGGTTATGCTCGAAGGACCAAAAATTGTAACATTAGTAAAATATAGAATTTCTTTCATAGTTAAATTACGGGGATAAGGCTAAAAATGTTAATACTTCTTAATGTCCCATAAGTTTGATATAATTTGCAATGCAAGCTGCAGAAAAATATGCGAAACAAAAAGTAGGGATTGCATATAGAGATTTGAAAAATGCAAAAATTATGATATCCCACAAAAAAATTTTTCAAATATTCGAGCAGCCATCGAATTTTGATATCACAAATACTCATTGCTATGGACAAAAAGGAGCAACGAACGGTAAAATTGACCAAATTGGCATTTCTTTTATTTATGCTCGAAGGACCCAAAATTGTCAAAATCAGCTAAATATAGAAATTTTCCCAGGCAACTTAAAATAAGCGGTCTGTTTTCAAAAATGAGAAAAATATATATAATACGGTCTCATAAGCATAAATTACAAGGAAAGCAAAGTAATAGAAGAAGGTAGATACGCCATAATGGTTTCTGGAATATAGGATAAAAATTAGTCGAGAAAAAATTTAATTTGCAAAAGGCATGGATGTAGGTTAGGTTAGGTTAGGTAGCAGCCCGATGTATCAGGCCCATTTAGACTATTCAGTCCATTGTTATACCACATTGGTGAACTTCTCTCTTATCACTGAGTGCTGCCCGATTCCATGTTAAGCTCAATGACAAGGGACCTCCTTTTTATAACCGAGTCCGAACGGCCTTCCACATTGCAGTGAAACCATTTAGAGAAGCTTTGAAACCCTCAGAAATTTCACCAGCATTACCGCCGAAAAGCTTTTTGGTGTTCGGTCGATGCAGGAATCGAACCCACTACCTTGTGTATGCAAGGCGGGCATGCTAACCATTGCACCAAGGTGTCTCCCAAGGCATGGATGTAAGTCTGATATAAAATTTGTATTGTTAATATTTTCAAAGTATTTGTCCTAAATTTATCAAATTTGCAATATTTTTAATTATGCTCGAAGGACCATATTTTGAAAAATCATCCAAATATAGAATTTTTTCCAGGCAACTTAAAATAAGCGGTCTGCTTTCAAAAATGCGGTCTCATAAGCATAAATTGCATGGAAAACTGAAATAAATTCAGTTGAGTAATAGAAGAAGGTGGACATTCCATAATGATTTCTGGAATATAGGACAAAATTTAGGAATGTCATATTTCGAGAAAAAAATTTAATGTGCAAAAGGCATCGATATCGTGATTCCATAACTCCCATATACAATTTTTAATGTTAATATTTTCAAAGAATTTGTGCTAAATTTATCACATTTTCAATCATTTTAGTTATGCTCGAAGGACCATATATTGAAAAAATCATCAAAATATATATTTTTTTCCCAAGGAAACTTGAATTTGGCGGTCTGCTTTCAAAAATGCGAAATAATATATAAACTGCAAGGAAAACTGAAATAAATTCAGTTGAATAATAGAAGAAGGTAAATATCCATAATGGTTTCTGGAATATTGGACAAAAATTAGGAATGTCATATGGCGAGAAAAAATTTAATTTGCAAAAGGCATCGATGTCGTGATTCCATAACTCTAATATAAAATTTTTACTGTTAATATTTTCGAAGTATTTGTGCTAAATAGATCAAATTTAC
This sequence comes from Haematobia irritans, assembly GCF_050003625.1. NCBI lineage: Eukaryota > Metazoa > Arthropoda > Insecta > Diptera > Muscidae > Haematobia > Haematobia irritans. Next base: position 7,109,223 of record NC_134399.1, read on the forward strand.
AATATTTTCAGTTATGCTCGAAGGACCATATATTAAAAAATGATCAAAATATAAAATTTTTCCCAGGAAACTTGATCGACTTTAAAAAGCGTGGAATAAGATAAAAAAAATATATGATAATATCTCATTAGCTTCTTGTAACTTAAGAGGAAAGCAGACATTAAATCAGTTAAGTAATCGAAGAAGGAATGGTAAAATAAAGAAAAATTCAAAAAAAATTGGCATCCCTGTTACAGCCCAGAATTAAAGTCTGATGAAATATTGAGGTTAAGACAACACAACAAACAAACAGTTTTGTATGGGCGACACTTTAAATGAGAATCTGGAAATGGGTTACATATATAGATGATACCACCTATCATCTCCTTCCTTAGCGGATATAAGCAAGCAAGTGTGTTTGTTAAAGGCTTTCCTTTCAAAATGAAACAGTGATAAAGAGTCATCACAATAACGCTAAAGACCAGCGAACTTGAAGAAGAAGAAGAAAAAGAGGATTTTTGAAGATGATTATGATGATGGTGATGAGCAGCAGTTATTAAAACACCAAATCACTTATACAAAAACTCTACTCCAGCACTCTACATTCTTTGGATCAGGGGACAGTGGGACTACAACAAACAAAATTAAGTTTATTGCCAAATCGTATTTTTCGTCTTTGTTGTCCATCTTCTCCTTTTCCTAAACAAGGGCTAGCATACGAATGCATTGGATGTGGAATAAGTAGCCTTATGAGTTGTCAGGGTATTGGTAGTGGTCACTGGCTGTTTGACTGGCCTTTCATTGTCTCTCATAACCAAACCACACTAGTCCCAAGCCGGTCGGCTCGACGTCAGTAGTAGAAGAACTGTTGGACAATCAAAAATCTTTGATATTTCACTGGCGCCACAAAGACGGCTTATATGTGGTTTTTTTTCACTCTGGTTGTTGTTGTATTTTTTTCGCTTGGTTTTCGGACGTTTTTTTGTCCTTCTTTGATTTTTATTCCTTGCAGTACCATCACCATTACTTCAACGATGAGTTTTTGGTTGCCGCCGTCGCCTTTATACTCATTGTGTTTTTTGATGATATTTCTGTGTTTTTGTTTTTTTTTATCGATATTAACAAAAATATGTTTAAAACTTAGTTAAATGAAATGAAAACAAGAGAAACATTTTTTTTGTTTGAAAGATGTGCATATTTTATAAGAAATTCAAGAATTCCAAGACAAGTCGACATAACCAAATACCAGGTAAATAAAACAAGAACGGGGGAAAATTGTACCACATTTCAAAAGTGGATGGTTTTAATTGCTGTTTTTTTTTTTTTTGTAAATAAGAAAAAAATAAATAAACTAACAAAGAATCTTGGCTTCCCAAGAAATAGCATTATTCTCTTACCAATGGCATTTAGTTTTTTCCAAAATGTTCTAGCGCAAAAAATGAAGAATCCAAACATATTTCAAAATATTTGTTAGAATATCAAGATCAAGGAATTTTTTGGTCCAAAAAATATTCTAAATCTTTAACCTAACAATTTATATTTAAACCTGATTAATTTTAGAAAATAAAAAAAAACGAATCATTAAACATAATTATTAGACATATTGAATTTTTAAATTTAAGATAAAAACGCTAAGACTTATTTTAAGGATTTGCATCTTTGGTTTAAAGTATTTTTAGCATTAAGAAAACTGTTTTTACTTTGAAGTACCTGGCATAATTTGGATTTTGAAATTGAAATTTTTTGTTCATAAATACCTTTATTAATATATCTCAAAAAGAAAATAAAAACTCGATGAATGAGATCTGTATCCAATTTTAATTTTAATGATCCTAGATTTAAAGCCAGGGGGATCCGTAAAAAATGTCTTTATTTTAATGAAGCCGCATCTTTGGCTCGGAATCAATACCAAACTCCTTAAGGGAAGGTCAAAATCTTTGGATCCAAGTTAACTTTTTTTTTGAGTGTACCAGCAAAACCAGAAATAAATAAACGATTCCTACGATCCCTCACGGTTGCAGCTCGAGCCAAAAATAATTTACCAAGCCCTTAAGAAAATTTACCAAAAAACTACTAAGTATAAAAATCTTATCTCGCAGTGTTTGATGAATTTGTTTTGTTATTAGTTTTGTCAAATTTTTATCTCTATATAAAATTTTGTCAAATTGTATTTCTTTAAAATTTGCTCAAAATTTTATTTCTATAGAAAAAAATTTGTCACAATTTTATTTCCCTAAAAATATTTGGCAAAATTGTATTTCTTTAGAAAGCTTTGACAAAATTGTATTTCTGTAGAAAATGTTGTAAAAATTTTATTTCTATTGAAAATGTTGTCCACATTTTATTTCCATAGAAAAAATTTTATTTCTACAGAAAATTTTGTCTAAATTTTGTTTCTATAAAAAATGTTGTCCAAATTTATTTCTATAGAGAATTTTGTCGAAATTGTATTTCTTTAGAAAATTTTGTCACAATTGTATTTCTGTAGAAAATGTTGTCCAAATTTTATTTCTATAAAATTTTGTCAAAATTTTATTTCTATAGAAAATTTTGTCAACATTTTATTTCTATAGAAAATTTTGTCAAAATTTTACTTCTATAGAAAATTTTGTCAAAATTTTATTCTATAGAAAATTGTTGTCAAAATTTTATTGCTATAAAAATTTGTGTCCAAATTTTATTTTTATAGAGAATTTTATTCACATATTGTTTCTATAAAAAATTGTGTCCAAATTTTATTTCTATAGAAAATTTTGTCAAAATTGTATTTCTATAGAAAATTTTGTCAACATTTTATTTCTATAGACAATTTTATCAAAATTTTATTTCTATAGAATATTTTGTCAAAATTCTATTTCTTTAGAAAATTTTGTTTAAATTTTATTTCTATAGATTAGATAGATAGATTTTATTTTGTTTCCACATTGTTTTACAATTCAAAATTTCTCAATATACAGTTGGGGTTAAATTATAACAAAATCTTTAGAATCTTAATGACAATAACTTTTAAGTTGTCTGTCAAATACCCTAGTTTGCTATTTTGCTGTTAAATAATCTAGTCTATATATTTGATTTATATTACACTATTAAAATTCCTCTCTGATTATATGTGTTCTATACGTCAGAGCACTACGCACATAGTTATTTATTTCTATAGAAAATTTTAACAAAATTGTATTTCTTTAGAAAATTTTGTCTAAATTTTATTTTTATAGAAAATTTTGTCCAAATTTTATTTCTTTAGAAAATGTTGTTCAAACTTTATTTCTATAGCAATTTTGTCAAAATTGTATTTCTTTAAAAAATTTTGTACAAATTTTATTTCTATAGAAAATTTTGTCCAAATTTTATTTCTATAAAAAAAAATGGCCAAATTTATTTCTATAGAGAATTTTGTCAAAATTGTATTTCTTTAGCAAATTTTGTCAAAATTGTATTTCTGTAGAAGATTTTGTCAATATTTTGTTCCTATAGAAAATTTTGTCCACATTTTATTTCTAGAGAAAATTTTGTCATTATTTTATTTCTATAGAACATTTCGTCGTAATTTTATTTCTATAGAAAATTTAATTAAAATTTTATTTCTATAGAAAATTTTATCAAAATTTTATTTCTATAGAAAATTTTGTCAAAATTTTATTTCTACAGAAAATTTAGTCAAAATTTTATTTCTATAGAAAAATTTGTCAAAATTTTATTTCTATAGAAAATTTTGTCAAAATTTTATTTCTATAGAAAATTTTGTCAAAATTTTATTTATATAGAAAATATTTTGAAAACTTTATTTCTATAGAAAATTTTGTCAAAATTTTATTTCTATAGAAAATTTAGTCAGAATTTTATTTCTATAGAAAAATTTGTCAAAATTTTATTTCTATAGAAAATGTTGTCAAAATTTTATTTCTATAGAAAATTTTGTCAAAATTTTATTTATATAGAAAATATTTTGAAAACTTTATTTCTATAGAAAATTTTGTCAAAATTTTATTTCTATAGAAAATTTTGTCAAAATTTTATTTCTATAGAAAATTTTGTCAAAATTTTATTTCTATAGAAAATTTTGTCAAAATTTTATTTCTATAGAAAATTTTGTCAAAATTTTATTTCCATAGAAAATTTTGTCCAAATTTTATTTCTTTAGAAAATGTTGTCAACATTTTATTTCTACAGCAAATTTTGTCCAGATTTTATTTCTATAAAACAATTTTTCCAAATTTATTTCAATAGAAAGTTTGGTCAAAATAGTAATTCTATAGAAAATTTTGTCCAAATTGTATTTCTCTAGAAAATTATGCCCTAATTTTATTTCTATAGAATATTTTGTCAAAATTGTATTTCTATAGAAAATGTTGTCAAAACTTTTTTTCTATACAAAATTTTATTTCTATAAAAAATTTTGTCCAAATTTATTTCTATGTTTTTTTTTGTATAGAAAATTTTGTCAAAATTGTATTTCTATAGAAAATTTTGTCAAAATTGTATTTCTATAGAAAATTTTGTCAAAATTGTATTTCTATAGAAAATTTTGTCAAAATTTTATTTCTATAGAAAATTTTGTCAAAATTGTATTTCTTTCGAAAATTATGCCCAAATTTTGTTTCTATAGAAAATTTTGTCAAAATTTTATATCTATAGAAAATTTTGTCAAAATTTTATTTCTATAGAAAATTTTGTCAAAACTTTATTTCTATAGAAAAATTTGTCAAAATTTTATTTCTATAGAAAATTGTGTCAAAATTTTATTTCTATAGAAAATTTTGTCAAAATTTTAATTCTATAGAAAATTTTGTCAAAATTTTATTTCTATAGAAAATTTTGTCAAAATTTTATTTCTATAGAAAATTTTGTCAAAATTTTATTTCTATAGAAAAATTTGTGAAACCTTGGTTAATAAGAATATTTTGCAAAATCTATCAAAACATAAAGAATTCTACCAATCTATCAAACAGTAAACAATTTACCAATTGTGTTAGAATTCTACCAATTGTGGCAATTGTGTTCCTACTACGAAATCAGCCCAATTGGCTGTTTTGACTTTGAGTCGGTTAATAATTTTCATATAAGAAAATTTTTAATTTATTTACATCTTTATTTACAAATCAATATTAATTTTTTAAGAAAATATTTTTACTATTTGTTTTATGTATAAATTAAAAACTGATTTTAAAAAAATATATTTTTTTTGATTAAATATTTTAACTCTTTTTAAAATAAACTTTTAATCTGGCTTCAAGCCTATTTGTATTATTTTTGATTTTTAAAATTAAACAAATCCCTTTGTAACGCGTATTTAAATAAAATTTTAATCTGCTTTCAAGTCAACGAAATGACTCATTCTACCAAAACAAAAAAAAACCGCCAAGCATTATATTTTCTCTTGACATTTGCCATGAAAACAACACGTTATCTATATTTGCGAAAAATATAATAATCAAAATTATTATTTGATATTTCTCCATGTGATTTTATAAATTAAAATCTTATCTCATACTGAAAATTTGGACTATTTTGTTTTTCAATCAAAAAAAGAAAAAAAAACTCAAACAAAATTAAAAAAAAAATCCAAAGCAATTTGAACCATAGAGGAAATAATCAAATAAATAATATTAATGAAAACTAAATATTAAATATAAAACAAATTTATGATGTTTTTGGTTTTGAAAGCTGTCAACAAAAGTGAAGTGCGTCATGATGGAAGCGTGAAGCAAAACATTTAACTCTCGCCAAATGATAAATTTAATGAAAAGAAAATTTCATAACGTTGCTTTTTTTTTTTTTTTGATATGACAACAATGACATTAAATATTAGTGGATTTGTTTTCTTTTTTTTTTTTTTTTAGGCAAAAGTAAACATTAGTCAAAGTTTTTGATATTACAGGGAATTTGGCGATTAAATCTAAGTTTTTTTTTTTTCAGTTGGTTTGGAATGTGAGATATTTGTTTAAATATTTTTTTCTTTATATACAGAATATCATACAACCAATGGATAATATTATATTAAAAGGGAAAATCATTAAAACAAAATGTTATTTAAATTGAGCCTGCAAAAACTTTTTTTAATTTTAAATTTCTTCTAATATTGTTGGCACTATTTTTACAATATTTACAAGTTTTTATATGTTAACTTATTATGAGATTTTGATGAAAGGATTGTACCATATATTTTTAATTTACTTTTGGGCAAGTTTCAATTTTTATACCGATACATATCGATTTAACAAAAAAAAAAACATAGGGGAAAATCTTTAAAAAAAATTTCCATATATATATGACAAGCTAATTTTCATAGAAAAATAAAACTCAAATGTTTCAGTATTTAAAAGAAAATCTCTTAAAACAACCAACATTTTTAAATATAATTTAAATATAATTAAATTTTAAATATAATTAAATTTTAAAGTAGAAGAAAAATAGAAACGCATAGTTGGGCCCAAAGTGGAAAAGATCCTTCAAATTTTTGCATAAACATTTAGCAAAAACAAGCATTTCGTAATTATAATGAATTTTTTTCCTTATTTCAGTAGATTTTCTTTATTGAGCCCAAAAAATAAAGAAAATCTACTGAAATAAGGAAAAAAATCATTATAATTACGAAATGCTTGTTTTGGCTAAATGTTTATGCAAAAATTTGAAGGATCTTTTCCACTTTGGGCGTTTCTATTCTTCTTCTATTTACTATCCGAAGTTCTAGGCAAACATATTTCTCTTTCCTAAATGCAAATAAAATGCAGTTTCGGGCCAAAACATGGTGAATGTAAAGTTTCTCTACACTCAAAAAAAAAACCCTATATGGCACTAAAGCCAATTTACTTCTATTTTAGTTCATGAAATTATTATGTTTTGAAAACAAAACTCCTTAACTTTAATAATGCTTTTGCGTACGTTAGTTAAATGAACTAAAAAGGGGGGAAAACTGATACACAAGTGAAGAATTTCTTAAAATTTGTAAATTATACCAATAAAGCGTCCATCTTGAACTTCGTATGGTACTAAAGGCATTTTTGCAATTTTGAATTATTTTTTGTTTCTTCAAACAAGTACAAAAAATAATTATGTATAATAACTTTTCCGCGTGACATTTGCGTTTGTAATACAGTTTAGTTAAAATGTTGGTATTGGTAAAAACACCAACATTTTCCTGATCAATTTTAGACAAACGGATATCCCTTCATTAAGTATTTTTTACGAATTTACAAAAGTCATGCCAAAATTGACTCTAATCATTTTTATTTGGTTTTACACTAAATTTTTAGCAACAACTCGTTGACGTGAACGATTTATATTTGCGTTTAGGTTAGGTTAGGTGGCAGCCCGAAGTATCAGGCTCACTTAAACTATACAGTCCATTGTGATACCACATTGGTGAACTTCTCTCTTATCACTGAGTGCTGCCCGATTCGATGTTAAGCTCACTGACAAGGAACCTCCTTTTTATAGCCGAGTCCGAACGGCGTTCCACATTGCAGTGAAACCACTTAGAGAAGCTTTGAAACCTTCAGAAATGTCACCAGCATTACGGAGGTGGGATAATCCACCGCTGAAAAACTTTTTGGTGTTCGGTCGAAGCAGGAATCGAACCCACGACCTTGTGTATGCAAGGCGGGCATGCTAACCATTCCACCACGGTGGCTCCTTTAACAGAAATAATTTGCCAACATAAATCAATACGGAGCGCTCATGCAAAAATAAATGTTTTCTTCGAATATAAAATATTTAAAGACGATTTCCATAACACTGAAAATTTCTATTGTTGAAGAACAAATTTCCTTCAGTTATATAGAATTTTTTTTTTAGTATAGATACTCATTTTCAAAGCGAATCTTCTTACTACAAGGATCAAATGGCATCATTGCAAAGATTATCGAAAAAAAACTTTATATCATACACACAAAAAAATTTTTTTCTGATTCAATCACGAAATTAATTGATCCAATTAATTTTTTAATTGAAATGTCTTCAATCACAGAAATGATAGTATCAATTAAAAAAATAATTGACAGTCAATTAAAAAATTAATTGATCCAATTAAAAAATTAATTGATACTATTAATTTGTCTGATTGATTTTTATTTCAATTAAAAAATTTGTTGATTCAATTAAATTTTTAATTGAATATTTTTTAAAACTCAATTAAGATTTTAATTGGAAAAATTTTCGTGAATTTTTTTTTCTGTGTAGAAATGCGTCTTCTATGTCAAGAACCCAGCAAAAACAATTTGGAATCACTTCTAAAGGCACAACTTTAAGAGCACTTCCAAAAATGTCCTTCCAGAGATGTTCTTTATTTTAACTACTCAAGAAGTTCTTTTAATTCAATTTTCTATAACTCGCTTTTTTTCATACTTCTAAAGGGCAATTTTAACATTTTTTGTTTCAAATATGATAAAAACAGAGTAAGGATTAAAAAAATTTTATAAATTATTTAAATTTTGTCGAAAAAATTTCTAAATTCAATCTAGGAAAATTGCGAAATTTAGAAAATATTTGAGGTCAAGGGTTTTAGACAAGCGTTAGATTGCATTAAAAATAATAAAAAATATAATAATGAATTATTTGTCAAAATACCACAAAATTTTATAATTCACATCCAAAACACTGAATTCGGATCACACCTAAAGAAGTGATGTAAATTCAGTGCAACGGCTGTTGAAATGGAGGACTTCCGTCCTATGACAAGTCCATGTTAAAATCATCGCTTCTGCGTCAATTTTGCACCACTTCCGGATCCAAAAATAACATTTTCATTACTTTTTTTGGCGACGCTTTTTTTGCTGGGAAGTCTTTGCACTGACACTCAAAACAAGTGAACCCCATATGGCACTAAAGCCAATTTAATTCTATTTTAGTTCATGCTATTATTATGTCTTTCCTTGACATTAACAACGTTACCAAGCAAAAAAAGCGTCGCCAAAAATGTAATGAAAATGTTCTTTTTGGATCCGGAAGTGGTGCATAATTGACGCAGAAGCGATGAATTTAACATGGGCTTGTCATAGGATGGAAGTCCTCCATTTCAACAGCCGTTGCACTGAATTTGCATCACTTCTTTAGGTGTGATCCGAATTCACTGTTTTTGATGTAAATTACAAAATTCTGTGATATTTTGTTAAATAAATAATTTTTATAATTTTTTATAATTTTTAATGGATCCTAACGCTTGTATGAAACGTTTGACCACAAATATTTTCAAAAATTCACAATTTTTCAGATTGGATTTAGATTTTTTTTTAACAAAATTTAAATGGTTTGTACCATTTTATGAATTCTTACTCTGTTTTTAACCTATTTAAAACAAAAAAAGTTAAAATTGCCCATTAAAAATATGAAAAAAGCATGTTATACAAAATTGAATGAAAAGAACTTCCTGGGCAGTTAAAATAAAGAACATCATTGGGAGTGCATCCTCTGGAAGTGCTTTTAAAGTTGTGCCTTCGGAAGAACTTCCAAATTTTTTTGCTGGGTAGTTAAATGAACTAAAAAAAAGGAAAAAGAATATACACAAATAAAGCATAAAGATTTACAAATTTCGTGTCTAGTAAAATGTTTTTTGGTTATGAGCAAAATATCACAGTCCTAGATCTTGGACAGGGACTCTAAACTTGAGCTCCTGATATATCAAAAATTCATCCTCAGTTTCTGAAAACAAAACTATTGTTCGACTACAATCCACACTACATTTCTGAGAAATTATGCCTTTATAAAAGTCCTCTTTAAGTGGAAAGAAAAAAATAATTTTATCCGGAACGAAATTTTAGACAATCGTAATTTTTCATTGTAATATTTATTTTCTTACCGAAAATAAATAAAATTCGAACTCGAACTACAAATTGGAATTTTTGTAAGCAATCTAATGAAGGTTTCCAAAATTTTTTATTAGCTTCCCAGCAAAAAAAAAAATTTTTTGGAAGTTCTTCCAACGGCACAACTTTAAAAGCACTTCCAGAAGATGAACTCCCAATGATGTTCTTCATTTTAGCTACCCAGGAAGTTATTTTAATTCAATTTTTTATAACTTGGTTTTTTCATACTTTCAATGGGTAATTTTAACTTTTTTTTTGTTTCAAGTAGGTTAAAAACAGTGAAAGAATTCATAAAATGGTACAAATCATTTAAATTTTGTCGAAAAAAATTCTAAATCCAATCTGAAAAAATTTTGCATTTTTGAAAATATTTGAGGTCAAACGTTTCCGACAAGCGTTAGAATCCATTAACAATTATAAAAATTATTTATTTGCCAAAATCATAGAATTTTTTAATTTACATCCAAAACATTGAATTCGGATCACACCTAAAAAAGTGATGAAAATTCAGTGCAATGGCTGTTGAAATGGAGGACTTCCGTTCTATGACAAGCCCATGTTAAATTCATCGCTTCTGCGTCAATTTTGCACCACTTCCGGATCGAAAAAGAACATTTTCATTACTTTTTTGGCGACGCGTTGTTTGCTGGGTTTTTAATGAATTTTTTTTTTTCTTTGTTATCGCTGAGAATCAACTTCAAATTCAATCAAATCAGGGGAGGAATGCGAAATTAAAAGCCCCTGTATGGCCTTGAACCCATTCCCTGGCTCAGACAAAACTTAAAAAAAATTTCCAAGAGCGATTAAATGTCACTGAAATACACAGTGAAAAAAAATATTGGTGAACTCGAAGATTTCTTGGCCTTAAAATACGAACTCGAACCGCAAATTGGATTTTTTTCTATTTTTTTTTTTTTAATTTTTTTGAACCCACACCCTGCTCAGACATAACTTAAAAAAAAAAGTTTTCCAAGAGCGATTAAATGTCACTGAAGTACACACTGAAAAAAATTTTTGGTGAACCCGAAGATTTCTTGGCCTTAAAATACGAACTCGAACTGTAAATTGGAATTTTTTGTAAGCAATTTAATGGTGGTTTCCAATATTTTTTATCAACTTTTTAATGAAAAATGTTTTTGCGTCAAAAGAACTATACGCAGTTATAAAGGAAGTAGTTCGCTTATCGCTGAGAATCAACTTGAAATCCAAGCTGAAAAAAGCATGTCCGGTTCCAAAGATTTTGTATTTACTTTAAAAAAGTTTGGTATTGATTCCGAGCCAAAGATGCGGAGAATACAAGTATGGATACTTTTAAGACACAATTCTCTTTTAAATTTGGGTTTTGTGTACTTGCTTCTAGGAAGCGAATTTGAATTCTTCGCTTTTTCAGCTTTTTTTCTTCGTATGCTATCAAAGTCCTTAAAAAACGAGTTAACGACAACCTTATTTTCCAAATTAAGACTCGACTTCCAGTAGAAATTATGCTATGTTTCAAGTAGAAAACGTCTTTAAATTAAAGTGTTGCAACACATGCCCTAGGTTAGGTTAGGTTAGGTGACAGCCCGATGTATCAGGCTCACTTAGACTATTCAGTCCATTGTAATACCACATTGGTGAACTTTTCTCTTATCACTGAGTGCTGCCCGATTCCATGTTAAGCTCAATGACAAGGGACCTCCTTTTTATAGCCGAGTCCGAGCGACGTTACACATTGCAGTGAAACCACTTAGAGAAGCTTTAAAACCCTCAGAAATGTCACCAGCATTACTGAGGTGGGATAATCCACCGTCCTATATTTGAACGATTTTTTGCTTTGTAGTCAAGATGCAAAAAGACAACATATATAAAGACAATTTCATTAAATTTAAGGAATTTTTCTGAATTATTAAAGTTGACCCTAGCCCAAACATTTTTTTTTCAAGTTATACGCATTTTTAAGTCAAATCACTTAATTCTAAATACAATATGACTTCATTGAAAAGTTTATCTATTTTTGGACAAGGATAAAACTTTATATTAGAGAAATGCGTCTTCTATGCTAAGTAAAATTTGCATTCGTATTTTAAAGACATGAAATCTTTGACCTCAAGGCAATATTTTTTTCAGTGCAGCCTTTAGTGATCAGGAGAGGAATATAAAATTAAACGTCTGATATATAGGCTAAAGTACACCTATTGGCTCAGACAAAACTCTAAAAAAAAATTCCAAGGGCGATTAAATACCTCAGAAATACACAGCGAAAAAATTTTGGGTTGAACCCGAAGATTTCTTGACCTTAAAATACAAATGTTAGTTTGGCTTAGCATAGAAGATATATTTCTCTGATGTAAAGCTGTTTTTTTTTTTTTTTCTTATTCAAAAGTCATTTTTCCTAATAGGCCGGTACTAGGTTCGGTTTCGCGTTTACTCTCTTCAAATAGTTCGATTCAAAGCAAATTATTTAACTCAATCTGTGCTCACTATCTTCTTCATTTACATTTCGTAAAAATTTAACATAAATATGTAGATTTTCATTTATAAGTATAATTATTTTTGAAAAAGTAATAATGTGATTTTCAACTCGAAAATCGAACATAGTACCAAAATACGATTAAATGCAAATTCGTTTCCCAATATTAAGTATGAAAAAATGAAATTTATTTAAAAAAAAATTTACTTTTAAATGTATCCGTAGTGCAGTTCTCCACTTATTTGGCTCTGAATCGATACTAAACTCATTAGAGTAAAGACAAAATCAAAACTGGGCAAGATTTTCAACCTTCTGAAACTCCTCCACAAATGGTTTCGAACATTATGTTTCATTAATTTTAGACTAGAAGGTCCTGTATTAATTAAATTCAAATTAAATAAAGCTCTACTCATAGATTCGAAAAAATTTCGCCCTTGGTATTCACAAAGTTTTGGCGGAAGTACCGCATTAATAACACAACTCTACAGTAATCAATTACAGAGCCACTGTACATAGTCTGGGATAGGACCCAGCATGTCATGACTTCGATTAGTTAGTAGGCAAAAAAACATAAAATATTTATTTTCCTTTATTAAAAAAAAAAACTCCACGTATACTGGTGACATTTCTGATCTTGTCATTAAGATGATATCGTGAATCGTGCTGCCCTCAATTATATGTGAGATAAATTGTTGTAATCTCACTTATATCCCACGGATATATATGAGATTACAACAATAACAAGGCAATAATCTGACGGGCAGCTACCATCCATAGTCTGTGATTGAGTCCAGGATATGTTGCTGATGTGTCAAGGATTCACATCCAAAAAATACTTATAAATACGACGATAGTTTAATTATCGTCAGTACGGCAACACTATTGACTAAATTCGTTTATTTATTTCTCAATATCACTCCTTTAAAATTTTATATTCTTCTTTAGGTAAATTAATTTTTCCCTCACAGCATTTTCATCATAGGACTCGTCTAACACTTCACACTCCAAAACTCTAGCTTTTATCCATTAAAACCAAACATATGGCAACACTGTTTTAAAATCATTAATTATCACTAAACTTTCATAACGGTTTCCATGGGGCTTTTGTTTTTTCTCTTAACCAAAACTTTCCCTTTTTGCCGTCGGTAAATCTCAAATTTCTAAATATTTTTTTTATTTTGATTTTCTTGCATTTACTTACCTCCCACTTTTTGTTATGACCATTTCTGTGCCCAATTTATGGAATTTCTCCCATAGCTCTTTACCCTCCAACGTTACTTTGGGATCATCGACAACACCATCCTCCTCGGGCTGTAATGCTCTTAGGGGACGCATGGCCGGATGTAATTGATGGGCTACCGCTGAGGCTAAAACTACGTCTTCCGCTGTGGTATAGGCCGTCCCCAAAGGATGATGATGATGATGCGGATGGTGTGGTGGAAATCTTAAGGGTCCTGGATACAGACCCGGATGGGGACCGGCCGGACTACCAGCTAGAGCAGCCAGTGCAGCTGCTGGAAAATACGGAGGCTGTTGAGGCAGATGAGCTCCTAAATGACCAGGTACTGGAGAGTGATGAGGATGTGACGATGGTGGAGGCGCTTGAGCTTGAGGAGATGAATGTGGCGGTAGAGCGTGTGAGGCGGCGGCGGCTGCCGCAGCTGCTGCAGCAGCAGCCGAATGTGAAGCCGTTAACAAAGCCGACGGCAAATTGTTATTGCTACGTGGTCGATTTGTTGTGGCCTCGCTACTGTTTGTGCTATCGTTGGAGGAGAGTAGGGCAGGATTACGGCTGGTACAAGATTCGTTGTTGTTATTGTTGTTGTTATTATTGGTGGTGGCCTCTGGTCCGGGTGATAGTTGAGGGGGCTGTTGGCCTCCTACCGGCGAAGATTGACCACCTCCAATGCCAATCAATTGCTGGTGTGTGGACTGCTGTTGATTCGAGATGATGGATCCCTGTGACAGATGATGGTGGCGATGTGTTGGTGGCGAAATGGCGACGGGCAACGCAGTGGCACTGGCGTTTGTGCCGCTGGAATCAACAGCGGCCTGCGTTGTCGCTTGATTTCCCGCCGTCAACAGCGAGGAAACGCTGAAGTCAGTGGGTCGAGACAATTGCAGAAATGGGTGATATGCCATACCATTTGCGAACCTGGCGAATGGATCTTCAGCTGACTGATGAAGTAACTCCTGGACGTCGTATCTCATTACATTACATTCGTAAGCCAAGAACTAGGATGAAAAACACTAACACACAATGACACACGTCCTGCCGAGACGATGTCCTTAGGATAATTTTTGGATTTTAGAAAACACAAAATTGAAAATTTCAATTTTTTGTTTTTGTTTTGGGTTGGTTTTCTTTTTTTTAATAATTGCACAAAGATTTCTTTAAATTTAGCTACACTTGGTTGTTTTTATTGCTTAATTTTAATTTCTTTCAGGGATTTTTTTTTATAATTTTCTCCTTTTTTGTTGTTGTTTGTTTTCTTAAAATAAATCACAATTCTTTTTTTGTTTTCTTCTAAAGCATTAGGCTTTCGTTTCTCTTTTTCCTTTGATGTGGTGTTTTTTGTGGGTATTTTGTTGTTTTCACTTAATTTTGTTTTTGTTATTGCGGATTTGTTGATTACGGTGACGATGGCCTTTTTAGTCAAATTTTAAAAATGAGCTTTTTCCCTTTAGGGGGAATTTTTTTTTGTCAGCAAACAAAACCGTGGCTAGAACCTCAAAGCAAAAGGCTAGAAATTAACAACACGAAATTCCGTTTAAATCAAAAAATAACAACAAATACACGTCGTCGTAATATCTACACCACCGATACGAGCTTAACGCCGGTCGCTTGCAAACTGGAAATACACACACAACACAAAGATGTGCAACCCCCAGAGGTGCGACGTATGACACACACACTCAAGCATACCTCGTCGCTTTCATATAACAAAGAGAAAGAGAATAAAATCACACCAACACATGTTCACATGTTCCATACAAAAAACAATACACCACACTCAAATTTTAAAAGGAAGAGAGCAAAGAGCAAGAGAGAGTGTAGACTGAGTATAACCGGTTTCAAAGGTTTCCAATTGGAAATACTCAAATTGTTTAGGTATTGGTGAGAGAACGAGAGAGAGTGAGGGAGAGAGTATCTCACAAAAAATCATCCCAGAGAGTTACGTGGTGACACAAAACACCAGACATTAGTCCTCAATAAGGACAATGACAACGATGACACCACCAAAAAGTTAAGCACTAATAACAAGGGATTTGAACTAGAGCTACTGGTTTGTTTAAATGGGTGGGTGGTGAATAGCCCCCCACCCCAACCATTTTCAACAAATTCAACAATTCTAAGAGGTATCCACCACACACACTTTGATTTTTAGTTATACCCATGACTTGGGTGTGAAAAAGAGATAGACTTACAGCACCATATATTCAGGTGACAATAACTGAAAATATTATTACCAATACAAATATACAAACACACATACACACACACCAATTCAAATAAAGAGAGGTAAACACCACATTTTTGCAATACCAATAAGATACCCTTGGCTCCTCTAAGACATTTTCCTCACAGAACAGCATTCCAAAGGGACCATAACCACTTTGTTTTTGCGTTTGCTGAGCCAAGTGACAACTTCTCACACTTGGCTTGACAAGAAACATATCAACTCGAAATGGCCAAAGCCAAGTGTGAACGAGACGGCTTTATTTATTTGTTCAAAATGATGGCTACTGTGTTTAGTAGTGGTGATGGGGGGTACTCTACCAATATTTTCTAATACTAAAAACCTAAATCTTGTCTTATTTTGGGAGACACACTCACTACGAGCCAGCAAGCAGAGAACCATTAGCAAAAACAAGTGTTAGGATCCCGGTAAGCGAAATAGGCTATCATTTAGGGATAAGGCGGATTATCAAAGCAGCAAAACTTTTAAGAATTGATTCTGCTGCCGCTAGTCTTCTATGTTATGGTTGGAGGGGGGTTCTCCAGCTAACCATGATTTTATAGCCGTATATCCCAAGAGATGACAAAAATTAAAAAGTCAATTTTTCGGTACTCTTTCGTCTTGTGAGGACAACAACGATGACGACGACAACGACGTCGACAAAGTTAGCGTTGGTTGACAACGTTTACGACATCTCACCTAAGAGACTGAGACTTGCAAGTGCGAATGAATAGGCGACAATTGTGTGTGCCAACGAATGGCAGTGCCAGAGAGTATAGAGCAATGGAGAATATACGACTTATGTGACAATTCCATAAGAGGGAAAGAACAAGACGTAACTTCTAATAACGTAAATATCCACAGAAAGAAAGAAACTTGTAATCCACACACACACACACACAGAAGCACATACATTCTGCCATAGTCATATAGACACCCACTCGTATAGAGTAAAATAAAGACAAACCCTCCGAGTTACTCACACTTGTGAACACTTAAGCTCTAAAATAAAAGTCCGAGACACAACAACGTCAACGACGACGACGACAATGATGATCATAATGATGATGATGATGACGATGCCGACGACATCAACACCAACCCGGACACTTTTGGTGAGTAGACAAATCCTAATCGGTGAGAAAGATTGTGTGACATGTTTTACCGCAAATACACAAAAATTTTCTGCACTCAAGCATAAATACAGAGACACCAAACGACACTCTCCGCACACTCACACACACATGCACACAAGTCAATACAATTTTCCCCAAACTCAAATGGTAGGCTGGCTGCGTGCCTGAGACGACATTAACTCCCCAAACAAAAACCATACTAACAACACACACACACACATACACCTACATATCCATTGAAATGGTCGTTACTCAAAAGTTGACACGATGAGTTGCTCTTTACCACTAAACAAAAAGCCATTGGAGTGAAAGGGACAAATGCGACAACACCACCATAATAACACCAACCAAATAAAAAGACACACAACTCTCCTCCACCATTATGAGACACATACACAACAGCTACAATAACACCAACAACATAAATGCCTTTGAAACTACACTCTCTAGGCAAAAACATCCGCATACACACACACACGCTCATATATTATCACACACTTGGCCAATCGACCAGGCAAGCCAACATGGAAAGACAGCAAGGCAAGAAAATATAAAAAGTAAACAATACCAACTAAAAACAGCGTCAAAAAAGCAACAACACCAACAAAGAAACGAAGATGTGAGCACAACAGTCAGGGCACACTCAAAATGGTGTGATGATTTAGATTCTTTGACCAACCAAAGGCGCGGGAACACAACGCCGCGCCATTTAACACATTCACACAAACACCCGCTGAGCATAATAATAAGAGGAAAAATAAAAAGAAGAAGAAAAACTACAAACACTCATACAAAAGGGATCATCATCATCTACAAATCCATATATAAATATGTAACTTTCCAGAATGAAGTGAGCGAAAGAGAGCATTTTTGTTTAGCACAAATATGTTTGTAGGGGTCCTCTAAGGCCAAACTGGTTATTTAGTAAAACATTGAAATCGTCATTATCATCATCATCATCGTTATTATCTTCATCATTCGCCGTAGTCTATGTTTCTGCTGTTGTTGTTTTTTTTTTTGTTATCGTCGTGGTCTATTCACCAGACACCACAGTCAAAGTGTAGGGCAAGCACTGCAAAAAGGCAATTAATGCCAATGCCTAGTGTCAATTTACGCGCGGCATTTTACACAACAAAACTAACCAACAAACCGTGAGTCGTGTGTGAGCACAAACATCACACAAAGCCCCGCATACACACACACCCAATCTCACTCTAACTCTTCTTCTCTTTCCGCTCGCAGACTTTTTAAACAGCTGTAGGAAATATTCATTCACACATTGTGTCGAATCGAATTGAATGATGATGACGGTGGTGTTGGTATTATTGCTATTGGTAGGGGCCCCCACCTATGGTATAATCACTGCAAAATAACATAATAAGCGTAACAGCAACAACAACATCAACTAAAATTCTATAGCAAAAACAAAATATACTACTAACGAAGCTACTATATACGTACATTTGAGAACTACCGAAAAGGGGAATGTTAATCACGACGATTAATGAAGAACACAAGTGCAATGTACTCACCACCACAGCATACCGTAAAATGAACAGCAATGGCATACGTTAACCATCACTAGACACTCAAACAAACACTCCCAAAAAACTTATTTTTATACAGCGCAACAAAGTATGAAAAACATGTAGTTTGTGTGATTAGATTTTGTTTTTCTTTTTTTCAAATTCATTGAAGATTATTAATTTTGGCTTTGGTTAATTATGGTTTTACAAATGTAAAACATTTATGAGATGTAACATCTTATTTAGATATTCATCTAAACCTATCATCATCCCATTCGGTAGTCAGAAAAAAAAAACCAAAGAACATTGCTATATATGAGAGAACAATTTCCATATTTTGATTAATTTTTCTTTACTTTAACGACATGAACTAAAGATCAAGAGTTTTATAAAATGAAATACACAATTTTATTAAAATCAAACAAAAGAGTTTATATTTGTTTAAAATAATTAAAATTCTCTTAAAATGGGAAAATAATTTTTTAAGGTAAGTAAATTTTACGTAAGCTGTGTCTTTCTTTCGCTTGGTGTTTTAACTCCAATTTTCTCCTTCGAAAAATGATTTTTTTTTTAAATAACAGAAAAAATTTTTCTATTTTTCTTTCTTTTTTAATTTAACAAATAGTGTTTACTTATTTATATTATGTTGATAAAATATTGTAAAATATTTTAGTTCAAAATTTCTAAAATAAATAAACCTTTTTTCATGGCGGGCTCACTTTTCTTGTTTTAATTTACATTTAATTTAATTAAGTGAAACAAATCCATATTCAATTATTTAAAACAGTTTTATGATAAAAAAATCGATAAAATCGAATTAGATTAATTATTAATTAATGAATTAAAAGTATATTATACTAAAATAATTTGAATTACATTATATTTTTATTCAAATTTAGTAAATTAATTTAAATTAGGCAAAATTAAAACCAAAAATAAATAAATAATGTTGACTACAAATAATGGAAATTAAATTAATTAAAGGTAACAAAAACTTAAATTAAGCTAAACTGAAAGGCATTTATTAAAAATAAGTTAAATTAAATTAAATTCAACTACATAAGATCAATTAAAATAAATCTATTGTATATAAAATAAAATTAAATCGTTTAAGTCATTAACAATTTATTCATTCGCAAAATTTATTTCATTTTATTTTATTTATTTATTATTATTATTATTTTTTTTTTTTTTTTTTATTTCCTAATACAAAAGATATATATCTTATAATGAGTATTATAATCAATAGTGTTCTAATATAGTCATTCGCTAGATACGAAAATTATTTTGTTTTACTATTATTAATATATAATATAATTAAGATTAATTAAATTTAATTAATGAATTAGATGTATATTATACTAAAATAATTTGAATTAAATAATATTTTTATTCAAGTTTAGTAAATTAATTTAAATTAGGCAACATTAAAACCAAAAATAAATACATAATTGACTACAAATAATGGAAATTAAACTAATTTAAAGTAACTAAAACTTAAATTAAGCTAAACTGAAAGGCATTTATTAAAAATAAGTTACATTAAATTAAATTCAACTACATAAGATCAAGTTAAATAAATCTATTGTATATAAAATTAAATTAAATCAATTAACTCATTAAAAAGTTATTCATTCGCAAGATTTATTTCATTTTATTTTATTTATTTATTTATTATTATTATTATTTTTTTTTTTTTTGATTTCCTACTACAAAAGATATATATCTTATATTGAGTATTAGAATCAATAGTGTTCTAATATAGTCATTTGCAAGATACGAAAATTATTTTGTATTTACTATTATTAATATGTAATATAATTAAGATAAATTAAATTTAATTAATGAATTAGATGTATATTATTCTAAAATAATTTGTATTAAATAATATTTTTATTCAAGTTTAGTACATTAATTTAAATTAGGCAAAATTAAAACCAAAAAAAAAAAATAAATAATATTGACTACAAATAATGGAAATTAAACTAATTTAAGGTAACAAAAACTTAAATTAAGCTAAACAGAAAGGCATTTATTAAAAATAAGTTACATTAAACTAAATTCAACTACATAAGATCAAGTTAAATAAATCTATTGTATATAAAATTAACTAACAATTAACTCATTAAAAAGTTATTCATTCGCAAAATTTATTTCATTTTATTTTATTTATTTATTTATTATTATTATTATTATTATTATTTTTTTGATTTCCTAATACAAAAGATATATATCTTATAATGAGTATTAGAATCAATAGTGTTCTAATATGGTCATTCGCAAGATACGAAAATTATTTTAAATTTACTATTATTAATATGTAATATATTAAATTATGGATGTTTTTTTATATGTAATATAATTAAGATAAATTTAATTACAATTATGATAAATTAAATAACCTTAAAGCGTTACATAAAACTAAACTTGAATCAAAAAAAATATATATATAATGTATTAAATAAAATTAATTATACATTCACCAACCTCATAAAAACAGTGAACGCTTCAGAAAATAACATGTAGAATAATTTTAGAAATTAATTAGTTTAATTTAGAAACCGAACTATATTACAAGTAAGTAAATATTTTTCGACAAATTTAGGAATACTTATTAGACATAATTATAATTTTTCTGTAGTAGAAACAAATTTTAAAAAAAGAAACAAGAATTTTTAAAAATACGAACGATTTTAGAAAAATTTACAAATTTAAGGAAATTTTTACTTTACTTTAATTTAAATTTATATTTTATTTTTTATTTAAAAAAATACAAATTTAAAGAAATTTTGACATTAATTTAAATTTATTTAATTATATATCATTTTATTTTTTTTTTTAATGAACATAAGAAGTATTCTAAAATATAGTCAACAATTTATTTAGTTAATTTAATTTAAATCAATTTAAATTTATTTATGTAATTAAATTGACATTAATTTCAATTTATTTAATTATATTTTATTTTATTTTATTTTATTTTATTTTTTTATTTTTTTTAATGAACATAAGAAGTATTCTAAAATATAGTCAACAATTTATTTAATTAATTTAATTTAAATCAATTTAAATTTATTTATGTAATTAAATTGGACAAAAAAAACAAGCCTATGTTGTTATCAAACTAACATAAAAAAAATTTATAATAATTTAATTAAACTTTTCACTACCTAAACCTAATATTAAACCTAATGTTTTAAACTCAAAAATGTTTCTTCTTTTTTATTTGCACCAATAGCATGTAGCAAAAAATTGTGATTTTTAGGACCTATGTCAATTAGTTAAAACGCTACATGAGTTTGCTCTGAAGACTTGATTTTTGAATTATGACCAAATGTCCTAGCGCAAATGGCCTTTTGCGCTTTTTGACCTATAACATCTGTCGATGTGTGAGAAAAAAAAAATTTTAAAAAAAATCTGAAAATATATTAGCTAGAGTTTTTGTCGTTTTCGCATGCCATCTGTAGTGAACACAGGCAGTCAAAGGGTTTACCTAAATTAAATGTAATGTAATTTGAATATAAATTAAATGAGGCAAACTCATCAGAGTTCAAATCAAATGAATATAATGGAATTAAATTAACCCTTTGCCTACACACAAAAAATTTTTTCTCTGATTCAATCACCAAATTAATTGATCCAATTAAGTTTTTAATTGAAATGTCTTCAATCACGAAAATGATAGTATCAATCACAGTTTTAATTGGGCATAGAAAAAATTAAAAAATTAATTAATTTTTTCAGCAAAATTCAATTAATTTTTTAATTGATTAAATTAAAAATTTAATTGATGTTGATTGCAAAACGCAATTAATTTATTAATTAAAAAAGGTAACTATTTTTAATTACTTAGTTAGATTGGCTTAGAGTTTTTATTTGGATTAACAAATGATTGTTTGAAATACAATTTTAATTAAAAAAGTAAAAAAAAAATCAGCACTTTTTTTAACTGAATTAGTCTTCCGAATTTGATTAAAAAGTTAATTGTATCAATTAATTTTTTAATTAAACATTTTAAAAATTTCAATCATTGACTTAATTAACTTAATATTTCTATCATGATTAAAAAGTTAATTGTATCAATTAATTTATTAATTGAAAAAATTTTCAACTTCAATTAACTTTTTAATTGGAAATATTTTGGTGATATTTTTTTCTGTGTACTGTCCTTTTCAGAGTCTGATGTTCACTTCAGAGCTTAAACGGCAAATACTAACCATATTTGCTGATAAATTAAAATTTGATTTCTTAATGTAATATTTTTGCTTTACTAAAATAATTTTAAATTATCTGAAATTGAATTAAAGATTATATTATTAAAAATGCAAATATAATAAAAACGCTTCAAATAGATATAAAAAAGATAACAAATAATTTAAAATGTAAAAACATTTTGAGTAGATTTTTTTAAGATCGTTTATGAATTTTTCCCCGTTTAATTTGATATTTAGTTACAAAAAATTATTCAAAATTAAAAAATTATGTTTAAATTGAAAAGTTGTGATATGTAACTGTACTCTTGAAATGCAGTTATTAAATAATAGTGTAAACTGAATTTATTCAAACTATAAAAATAGTAAAATGAATTTATTCAAACTATAAAAATATGTTATAGCTCTTTTACATCAGGCGATGCTATTGATGCATTATTGTCCACCTATAATTTTAGAATTCACGTTATGTGTTTTTCCCCAATAGGTACTTTATTACTAACATCTGAATGATGTCTTCTTGATGCCTTCTTGTTGTATGGACAAAAATAAAACCTAATTCAATTCCCAAAAGGCTATTATGTTGCCAATTTGTGTTTAGAAAATTAAAACACTTTTCTCAAAAAACAAAAAAAAATGGACAATATTCATAGGGATGAAATGAAATTTGAAAAAGGCCCAACAAGGATATTTACACAAATTGGAAGATTTTCGACAAACTAGAACCATTTGTTTATCTAAAGCTATAGCATTAGGCAAAATCAAAAACAAAAAACTGATATCATATGAAACTAGAATAAAACCCCCCACCCCCCTAGCCTACGCTCCTAAGCTACTTCTAAGCCAATGGTGATGAGTGATAGTGAAGATTTACTCACCACACAACAAGTAAAAGTAAGTAACGATGGTATGACCAACTTAATCCAATTACATTTATCTATTTGCATTTACATCCCCCCTATACGAATAACGTTGCCTATATGGATATGCCATGACATGACATATGCATGTGTGTGTGTGTGTGTGTTTATAAATTTACATGCAATGTTACAAACGCACAAGTTTTTTTTTTACATAAGGCCACATCAGTTCATTTCTGTGATGGCATATTTGTTATTTTTGTTTTCTCCAGGATATATGTACGAGACAACTAAACGTAACCGAATGAATGTGTGTGTGGATATGTACGAATAAATGAATCTCTGTATATATGTGTGAGTGGGATTATTTACAAATTTACTTAGTTTGAAACGTGTTCTGCTATTTGTTAACTGGCTGGCTAGATGACTGACTAACTGAATAACTGACTGCCTGCATGCCTTTCATTTGAATCTCTTTAGTCCTTACGCATATATATGTATACATATCTGTGGATCTACCTCTCTATGAGTTCCATGAGTGTATGTGGGCAGACATACTTGTTCATTCAATGCGTGTTCACTTGAGCTTACTTGTTTCTATTTACTTTATTTTTGTTGTTATGTTTTTGTTTTTTTTCTCTCTCACTTTGAATCTCCATCACATTGCCTTGGTGAAATTCCATAATACACTGGCATATCTTCTCCCGCATTCTTTTTTTTTTCTCACCACCAATGAACATTTCTTTGCAATTAGCATGAGGTGGTCAATGGTGATGAGATGAATTTACATTGGGATACTCCTCTACTTCACTCATAATATTTTTGTCCAAAGCTCTATAGAGATCCTGAGGACTTGTAACAGTCAGTTGGTCGGTTAGTCAGTTAGTTAGTTAGTGAGTTACTTGGTCCATTGCCAATCATCCTGGTCTTCCATATCTATCTATATATAGAGAGAGAGGAATGTACATTTCAAATTCACATATGCGTTTGTACTATTTTTCATGCTGGTATTTGCTCCCCCCTTTGTTTGGTCTTTTTTTTCTGAGGATCTGAGTTCCGTTAGGACTTTTATTGTTGTTGCTGGTGGTTTTTGTTACTGAAAATCGAGTAGATAGTTGTAGCAACACCATCTGGCTTTGTTTAATTAACTTTACACTATATAAGAGTGTAAGAGGCAATGCCAACCAGAATGTGTGAAAAATAGAATGTATTTGCCACACATAGTTACAGAAAGGCAGTGAACATAATAACACAAACATATATATAGAGAGATGAAGAGGTATATATACGTAGATAGAATACCATACGTATATGTATCTCTGTAAAATCATATGACCACCTATAGGAATTTACTTTGCTCAGTTAGTTCAATTCTGTTCGATATATTGTTGGTCTTTTGCATATGTAATTGCAAAGTAAATTTTTATTAACAAAAACAAAAATGGATTAAAACTAACTGTTAAAGTAAAAGTTGCAACAGTTAATATAATATCAAAAATGTATATGATAAATATATAATATTATTGACCGGCTTTTTGAATATTTAAATGAATTTACTTTTTAAAGTTGATATTTAAATATTTGTTTTCCAAATTAAAGAGAAGTTTATTTGTTAAAAAGAAATGACTTCAATTTATGACGTTTTAAACGTATAGACATCACTGTATTTAACATTTAAAAACTTAATTTTTAGAAAATTTCCATTTCATTTTTGCTTTTTGTATCACCTGAGGTGGGAGGGAGCCACCGTGGTGCAATGGTTAGCATGCCCGCCTTGCATACACAAGGTCGTGGGTTCGATTCCTGCTACGACCGAACACCAAAAAGTTTTTCAGCGGTGGATTATCCCTCCTCAGTAATGCTGGTGACATTTCTGAGGGTTTCAAAGCTTCTCTAAGTGGTTTCACCACAATGTGGAACGCCGTTCGGACTCGGCTATAAAAAGGAGGTCCCTTGTCATTGAGCTTAATATGGAATCGGGCAGCACTCAGTGATAAGAGAGAAGTTCACCAATGTGGTATCACAATGGACTGAATAGTCTAAGTGAGCCTGATACATCGGGCTGCCACATAACCTAACCTAACCTAACCATCACCTGAGGCGTACACTTATTACATTTTTATGAATATTTCTATACGCCACCTAGTACTCTTCTATAATTATAAATCATTCGCATCCCTGGACTACTGGAAAACTTGATACATTTACATTTTATGGTCATTTTATCGAAACTCATTACATATAAATAATAAAATTAATAAAAATTTCAAATTATTTTATATTACTCTAATTAATTACTACATTGTTGTTGTTTTTTTCTCAATATTATTGAAATTATAGGCAAATAGTTAATAGTTATTTGGTCGATATAATTTAGTTGATTTCAATAATAAGTATTGTGTTTTTTCGTTTTGCACAACAATTTACTACATAAAAAATTAAGCAAATTTATTTAGTTGATATTTTGATGTTTTTTTTAATATCTACTGTTAAATTTCATTTTCCTTATTTACCCCCCTTTGAAGATGATTTGTTAAATATTACCGCCATTTATGGCTTTATATACATCACTGTATATAAAAATTTAAACTCCTTCTATTTAGAAAATCTCCATTTCATTATTGTTTTTTGTATTACCTGAGGCGTATACTTATTACAGTATATGAATATTTCTATACGCCGCCTAGTACTTTTGTAAAATTATAAATCATAAGCATCCCTGGACTACTGAAAAACATGATCCAATTACATCGCATGCCCTTTGCATTCGAAACTCATTACACCACTAATAAAATTACTAAAAATTTCAAATTATTTTATATTACTTTAATTATTTACTAGAAATTTTTCCAATATTATTTATCACATGGCAGTGAAATTATAGGCAAAAATAATACTCTAATTATTTACTAGCAGTGGTTTTTTCAATTTTTGTTTATCATTTGTCAGAGAAATTATAGGCAAAATTAGATATTAGACATAATTTAGTTGATTTTAATAATAAGTATTTTTTATGCTCAACACTTTACTACATAAAAAAAAAAAAACAAAAAATACAGTCAACTATATATAAATTACAACACATTTCAATTCTCGTAGAAATGGAGATGTTGAGAAAATTGTGTGTTTCGACAAAGAGAAACCCAAATCAATTTTTTCTTCGTTTGAAATATGGACATTAAATACCTATACACAGAAAAAATTTTCTCGACTATTTTTCCAATTAAAGTCTTAATTGAGTTTTAGAAAATATTCAATAAAAAATTTAATTGATTCAAAAAAATTTTAATTGAAATAAAAATGGAGATACTGAGAAAATTGTGTTTTACGACAAAGAGAAACCCTAATCAATTTTCTTTCGTTTGAAATATGGGCATTAAATACCTATACACAGAAAAAAATCTCGACTATTTTTCCAATCAAAGTCTTAATTGAGTTTTAAATAAATATTCAATTAAAAATTTAATTGATTCAAAAAAATTTTATTTGAAATAAAAATGTATCACAGAAATTAATAGTATAAATTAATTTTTTAATTGACTTTCAATTAATATTTTAATTGATACTATCATTTCTGTGATTGAAGAGATTTCAATTAAAAATTAAAATTGGATCAATTAATTTTGTGATTGACGACAAAAAATATTTTTGTTTTGTATGTACTTATTAAGTTATATTAAAATTCTTTTAACTCCATGTTATAATGTGAGCAAAAGTAAGATAAAATTGTTTCTATACTGAAAGAAAAAAATGTTTATGTCCTATACCAGTTATCGAGCATAGAGATTAGAGGAATGAAAACAATTTTCTTGCGTTTTGAATAGGTTTAATATAAGTTATTTGTCAAACAAAAACTTGTTTATTAATTTTTTTTTTCATTTCTTTAGAAATTTCACTTATAACATTAACATAGTAATTTGTTCTCTGTGATGTCTACATAATATTCCAATTAATAATAAATATACGCCACCTGGTGTTTTGAAATTATTATAATGTATACGCATTGTGGGCCCGATAAGTTAAAACTACTAGATATTTTATAATATGATAAATTCAATTCAACAAAGTCGACAATATGAATTTTGTCCAAAAAAACTGGAAAATTTGCTCTTTACTAAAAAAAATTTAATATTGCATATTTGTATAAAAAAAGTCAAAGTCCACCTTTTGTATTCTTGAAATTCGACTAATCGACGTTTGATTGTTTAAATATATAGTAAATAAAATAAAATCGTTTAAACGAACTTTTATGTTTTCTCAGACTTTTCTAAGCGACTTTTAACAAAAAAAATCTTTTCGATTACATTCGAATTACATGAAAAGGAATTCAAACACATTTTGCATCCGATCCACATGAAATTTAGTGTCTGCCATTAAGTATACGGTTCGATAAGTACTTTGGCTCATCGCACGATGCAATAGTGAGGACTAGGGATACGAAAGCCACAAATCGAAATTGTGTCAAAAAAAAGTAGAAAATATGATTGTTTTGCAAAGAAATAGAAAATTAACTTTTTTATAAAAAAAATTGTAATTTAACTTTTTTCCAAAACAAATAAGAACATTTACGTTTTGTCAAAAAAATAAAAATAACAATTTTTTCATAGAAGTCGAAAATTTACTGTTTGTCCAAAAACACCGAAAGTTTACTTTTCTTTCAAAAAAGTTGAAGTCGACTTTTTGTAATCCACAAATTCCACTTAATCGGTTTTTGATTGTTTATAAAATCGAATCAAATGTAAACTTGTATGTTTGCCAAACTCGAATATTCGACTTTTAACAAAAAAAAAACGTAAAGACGAATTTAAATTAAAATGGAACCAGATGTAGATATTTCCAAGCTGACAATTTATCAAAAAATCGAAATAGGTGATGTCAAATTTCGAATTTTCAAGAATACCAATATTCACAGGTGAAAAATAAATCTCCACAATGTTAGCTGTTATTGCTGTAGGATAGAAGGATTCACAAGTTTCGGCTCACCTAAATTTCAACCGCATTTTTTTCTAGCGGAACATTTTAGTCACAATTAAATTATAATGAAATTTATTCCCCAATATAAGAACATGATGCTTACGGGGCTAGACGGTAAAAATTATGCAAAGCATATGTTATCCTTAATTTGATAGAAGTAATTTCGGACACTGAATTATTTTTTAGCTTATCTAGTTATTTACGAAATTAAATTATAAAAGCTACAAATCAATAATTTGATAAGTTTCACCCTGTGACGTATACTTAATAGAATATAAAAGCATATTCATACGCCACCAGGTTTTATTATATTAATAATAAGTATACGCATACATTTCCCGACGAGAGGAACACATTTTAGTTACAAAATAATATCATTACAAAAAATTGTAATTATTACAGCCAACATAATTTTAATGGAATTTTACTTTTAAAATACATATATATTTTTCATAAAAGGAATTTTTTGAAATTTTAAGAAAATATTGAGAAATATTGTATTAGTTTTTAAGCCTTTCTATATATTGAGAGCACATAGGTGGAAATATATATTTCCGATTTATTCTTTTGTGAATTTATTTTCACTCCAAACAATTGTCTGATTTTTTAATATTCTATCTATTACCATTATTTATTATCTTACAAACCATTGTCGTAAGAAAATCCTATTACATTCCCAAAATTTTTGTATTCAAGTCCCAAAGTCAACCTTAGCTACAATTTACTGTAATGGATAAACAAAGATATGCTCGAATGATATCGTTTTGTATATAAATATGTTCTACATTCAATTTATTCTTTGGCAGCGCTTTTTCTTTAAATAAATGAGATTTCGGAAAATTAGACATCTTTAACCTTAAAGTAAAACATTTATTCATCCCCCATTTTACGTTATGCTTTTCTCTTACATCTTTAGTATTTTATGGTACCTTTTACGTTGGCATCTATGTGAACCAAGGGGGAAAAAGTGTATTTTGTATATGCATGTACTAAAGAGGAAACCCGAAAAAAAGTTCAAATATACTAACACAAAAAAAGGTATTAGAGTATACCGAATAATAGATATACTGGAAACTTTAACTAAAAAAAAAAAACAAAAAAGTTTACTATTTAGTCAAAAAAAAAAAAATCATAAATTCATATCAATTAAAATATATTCCTCCAAAAAGGGAAAGTTACCACTTACAATGGACTTCGATAGCATGATCTTACACAAAAATTACAATTTTTAAAGATATTGAATTTATAAAAAAAAATCTCAAAATTTTATTTCTATAGAAAATCTTGTCAAAGTTTTATTTCTATAGAAAATTTTATCAAAATTTTATTTCTATAGACAATTTTTCAAAATTTTATTTCTATAGAAAATTTTGTCAAAATTTTATTTCTAAAGAAAAATTTGTCAAAATTTTATTTCTATAGAAAATTTTCCCAAAATTTTATTTCTATAGAAAATTTTCTCAAAAATTTTACTTCTATAGAAAATTTTGTCAAAATATTTTTTTCTATAGAAAATTTTTTTCCTATAGAAAATTTTTTCAAAATTTTATATCTATAGAAAACTTTGTCAAAATTGTATTTCTATAGAAAATTTTGTCAAAATTTTAGTTCTATAGAAAATCTTATTTCTATAGGAAATTTTCTAAAAATTTTATATCGATAGGAAAATTTCTTAAAATTTTATTTCTATAGAAAATTTTATCAAAATTTTATTTCTATAGAAAATTTTGTCAAAATTTTATTTATTTCTATACAAAATTTTGTCAAAATTTTATTTATTTCTATAGAAAATGTTGTCAAAATTTTATTTCTATAGAAAATTTTCCTTAAATTTTATTTCTATAGAAAATTTTGTCAAAATTTTATTGCTATAGAAAATTTTGCCAAAGATTTTATTTCTGTAGAAATTTTGTTAAAATTTTATTTCGCTAGAAAATTTTGTTAAAATTTTATTTATATAGAAAATTTTGTCAAAATATTATTTCTATAGAAACTTTTGTCAACATTTTATTTCTAAAGAAAGTTTTGTCAAAATTTTATTTCTATAGAAAATTTTGTCAAAATTTTATTTCTATAGAAAATTGTGTCAAAATTTTATTTCTATAGAAAAATTTCTCAAAATTTTCTTTCTATAGAAAATTTTGTCAATTTTTTTTATTTCTATAGAAAATTTTATCAAAATTTTATTTCTACAGAAAATTTTATCAAAATTTTATTTCTATAGAAAATTTTATCAAAATTTTATTTCTATAGAAAATTTTATCAAAATTTTGTTTCTATAGAAAATGTTGTCAAAATTTTATTTCTATAGAAAATTTTCTTAAAATTTCATTTCTATAGAAATTTTTCTCAAAAATTTTACTTCTATAGAAAATTTTCTCAAAATATTATTTCTATAGAAAATTTTCTCAAAAATTTTACTTCTATCGAAAATTTTGTCAAAATTTTATTTCTATAGAAAATTTTGTCAAATTTTTTTTTATTTCTATAGAAAATTTTATCAAAATTTTATTTCTATAGAAAATTTTATCAAAATTTTATTTCTATAGAAATATTTGGCAAAATGTTACTTCTATAGAATATTTCGTCAAAATTTTATTTCTATAAAAATTTTGCCAAATTTTATTTCCATAGAAAATTTTGTCAAAATATTATTTCTATAGAAAATTTTATTTCTATAGACAATTTTGTCAAAATTTTATTTCTATAGAAAATTTTCTTAAAATTTTATTTCTATAGAAAATTTTCTCAAAATTTTATTTCTATAGAAAATTTTCTTAAAATTTTATTTCTATAGAAAATTTTGTCAAAATTTTATTTCTATAGAAAATTTTGTCAAAATCTTATTGCTATAGAAAATTTTGTCAAAGATTTTATTTCTATAGAAAATTATGTTAAAATTTTATTTCTATAGAAAATTATGTTAAAATTTTATTTCTATAGAAAATTTTGTCAAAATTTTATTTCTATAGAAAATTTTATTTCTCTAAAAAATTTTGTCAAAACATCAAGAATTTTATCAATCTACCAAACAGTAAAACATATACCATTTTTGGTAGAATATTTCTGATACAAAATTCCCTCGTTATATTCTAAGATATTTACATATGTATATATGTTTATATGTTTATTACTCTCTCTATATACATATATATTTACAAAAGTCTACTGTTAGAACAATTGTACATAATGGTGTAGATACTTTGACTCTAACACTCGACGTGTAGTAGAGTAGAGTAGAGTAGTTGACGGACAAAAGTACAAAATCGTGGAGATAGTAACCCCGCAAAAAGGAACCAGATTAAATGATGTCTATTTATATGATGACGACGACGTTGTTTGTTTGTAACATAAGTACCTATGAGTGTATGTCTGTATGCGTTTACGTATTTTCTCAATGTTATCTATCAGCATCTGCGTGTTTTTAGATATATACACGTACGTATGTAACTATGACCGTTGTTTGTTGGTTCATTGCACACAGTTGGTATGATGACTTTTTATGAAGATGGGGGGGGGGCTGAAGCAGAGGGGAGAGAGATTCATCCATTGCCCCATCATGTTAATGTACGGTATGTGCTCTGTGTCGTTTTGTATAGAAATAAAAATATCTGCACATTACCAGAGATTAGATTTTGCTCCATTTGTTAAGTGGCTTGGACCAGCGTCATTTGTTTTGTTGGTGTGCTTACACACACCCCGAGTGTCATATAAAGTTTGTCGTTTGTCTATTTTTCCCCATACATTTTTTGTTTGTTTTGTTTTTCTACCTTACTCCTTACTCACCATCTCATCTCTCAGTCTTTTGTAAATCAACAGAAAACGACGACCTCCTTGTAAAGAGAGTATTACACCTAGAGTGTGTATTTATCGAAATCAAAGAAATGTAGACATTGGAGAGTGTAATAAGGGGTATGGGGAGCGCGTTTGTCTATTTGTTATCAATAGGTGGGGTGAGATTGGGATCAGTGAGAGTGGGAGCCTGGGTGAGTAGTATGCTTTGTGGCGACTTCTTGTAGGTGCCATTGCCGTAGCCGTCATTGTGTTGCTTTTGTGTGTTCTTGGCAATCTTCTTTGTGCTGGCTGGCACTTTACCAAATAATCATCATCATCGTCATTATCGTCTTCATCATTTTATACTATGTTTGCCTTGCTCTATTATGTTGGAGAGTGTAATGTGTATGAGCGCGTGTGTGTGTGCGTTGGGGAGTTCTTGAAGTGAGTAAATGTTGCTGCTCTTGGTTTGTTCCCTGTTAAACTTTTCTCAACATCTAGGGACTAGCATGGTGGGTGGTTTGGGGTATTCTATAGGCATGTATGTGTCGTCTTTATAGTTGTCGGCCTTTGAGTTATACACACACACACATCCAAACACCCACTCTCATATACTCAATCCTCTTTGTTATGCTTTGTTTGTGTGAGCAATTTCATGATTTTCCAAATCGTTTTTTACCATCATCTGGTACTTTGTTCTCAACCTGTAAACAGTATTAATACATTTGAGTGTTGCTGGTGACTTTGGAGCTCCTTAAGAGTGCATGAGTGCCAACCATCCAACCATTGATGATGAACAGAACAACAAGACTTTGCCACCATTCGAGCTGTGTCGTTGTTGTCACTTCTCTTTTGGGCAAGCCAAAGAAGAAAAACCATTTCTTAGACTCCACAATGGTTCTTGGTTGTTGTTGTTGTTGCTGCTGCTTTTCTTTTGTCAGTTTTCATTTTGTATGCCTTTTGTTGTTGTTTTCCTTATATTCCGGTCGTATGGTCGATCGTTTGGTTGCTTGTATGGTCGTCGTTTTATGTGTTTATTTCACACCAAGAGTGTGTCAATGTAGGCAAGACTGGCAGTCGGCTTACCCCGTTGTGTTTGGCTAAAGTGTGAGCTTTTGAGTGAGTGGAGTGTTGGTGCCAAGCAAAAAAAAATCTGAGTTTGAGTCTGAAGAGGACTTTGATTTCCAAGCAAAACTTCTTAGCCTCCAGAGGATGTCAAACATTCCTCTACACATATACACAGAAATTCATGCAAATGCATATGGCTGTAAGGAGGTACATATATATGTGTGTGTTTTTATTGTAGGTTTGCTCCTTTATATTCGCCTCCATGATTTTCCGTTTTTGTCCTTTCTTGCTGACTTCCTTCCTTCCGTCACCATCCAGAAAAAAAAACTGAACAACAAAAGCCAAGGAACAGCTAGCAGCATTCATTCGGCATTTGATATTCCCAAGTATGACCATAGTGTGATCTGTGTATACTTTAAGCCACTCCTTCGCTTATGTGTGAAGCTAAGCGTCGCGGATTGGTGTCCCTCAACCAATCGCTTGTGTAAATATTGGCTATGGTGCTTTAGTGTCTTTGGCATGAGCCACCATCGGGATGTTGGTCATGACTAAGAAGAGTGTGAGACACCATTTATGGGGTCTTTTATCCTCCTGGGTGTATGATGGCATGTGTGATTTTCTTCATTTAATGGTCACTACCATCGATCCATAGCCCCTATGAAATGACCACTATGGATTTCCCAACTCTCGACCCCCCCTCCCCATAAATAGACCACTTCTAATCACTTGTATGGAGTGTTTTAAGGAGAACAACATATCCGTTAACATTTTCTTTTGATAATTTGCCAAATATCCACAAAAACAAAATATGATGGTATTTTAGAACTTGAATAAAACAAAGGAAACATGGAACTCAATTTTAGCTTGTTCCTATAGAAGTGAGGAAGTAGGACTGCATTTAAATATTTCTATTAAATTTAAATTCTTTCAAGAATTATTTATAATGCCATGAATAGGTTATACAAATGGGATGGCGAGCGTATGTCAGTGGTAAACACAACCAAAGCGTCTATCTGTAGGCGTACAAAAAATTCGTTTCATTTTAGAGAAAATGAATTTTATACCATCGATTTTTTCCTTTGTTGGTAAAGTATTTTTTTTTTTTTTTGTTCAATTCGAACAAAGTTTGTTGGGATTAAACCTGGCAACGGGTACTAGGTTCGGTGGCAGCCCGATGTATCAGGCTCACTTAGACTATTCAGTCCATTGTGATATCACATTGGTGAACTTCTCTCTTATCGCTGAGTGCTGCCTGATTCTATGTTAAGCTGAATGACAAGGGACCTCCTTTTTATAGCCGAGTCCGAATGGCGTTCCATATTGCAGTGAAACCACTTAGAGAAGCTTTGAAACCCTCAGAAATGTTACCAGCACTACTGAGTTGGGATAATCCACTGCTGAAAAACTTTTTGGTGTTCGGTCGAAGCTGGAATCGAACCCACGACCTTGTGCATGCAAGGCGGGCATGCTAACCATTGCACCACGGGTACTATAAATATTTATTGCCTTTAAGGAGACAATTTTAGCAGTATAAACTTCGATGGTCTAAAATTTCGATTCGGAAGGGAAAAAATTGTTTTATGTGTCCCTATGGCGAGCAAGTATTAGTAATGCGATGGACCTTCTCACGTTGGTTCTATCCTATTTTATCTTTTGGTCGGGCTTCACCAGTATTCCAACTTTAAAGATATTTATATTACATCCGAAAATAATAGGAACCATTTCCAAATAATGAACCAATATGGCTGATATTTTTCACATCATTTTGAGGTATAAAAAAAATATTACATTGCCTATTTCATAAAGATTCCCGTGGTTCAATGGCTATGTTTTCCAGATTTTCACTTCAATTTTGATCGAACACTAAACAGTTTTTCAACAGGGTCATTGTCCTCTCTCTCAGTAATGGTAGTGTTTGAAAACTTCCCTTAGTGGTTTCTTGGAGCCAAACTTTGAATGGACAGAACTCATCGTTTAAAGGGAAATTCTCTAAGTGAGGTATTACAAGCAAACCTAAAACAACGGACTGCCACTATACCAACCCTACAATCCCCTTTCACAAATTTATGATACAAACAATACACGGATGAACATACGATCGGATGGATATATAAATGTTTATAGATTTCTTTAACGTCATATTGCATTTATTGCCTTCAGATATATTGGCCAAACAGTTTGTTAGACCACCGCTGTACAACATGAAACGGGAACCAGTGGATATAATCCGCCGCTGAAAAACTTTTTGATGTTCGGTCGAAGAGGGAATCGAACCCACGACCTTGTGTATGCAAAGCGGGCATGCTAACCATTGCACCACGGTGGCTCCCAAGGAAAAATTAGATAGGCTCAGTCAGGGTAGCAGATCTTTCAACGCAATGCCTAATGCATATGGTTCACAAAAGAACTATTTTCGTTTCCCCAGCTGGTTAGCAACAATCAGTAGCTCTGTTGCATTATATTTTGGCTTATTGATGTCTAGAGCGAAATTGTGTGCCAACAAAATTTTTC
The DNA here is from genome assembly GCF_050003625.1 of Haematobia irritans. Lineage (NCBI taxonomy): Eukaryota > Metazoa > Arthropoda > Insecta > Diptera > Muscidae > Haematobia > Haematobia irritans. The sequence goes on from NC_134399.1 coordinate 7,144,972, forward strand.
TTTGCCTTCAAAAATGTTTTTTCTTTGACGACAAATTAATCCGATTAGAGACTAGATTAATTCTTGAATGTTATTTATAGTAGAAGTTAGCATATAAGATCCAAAATGTGTCATCTATTCCCGCCAGATCTTTACCAAAGATTATGGAAATTCGTTCTAGCCGGCCATGAAGCTTGTATAGTCAGGCTTGTGTCGATTGGTATCTGGCATTTCCAGCGTCTGAGTGTCAGAGTGTCTAAATTTCTGGCATTTTGGATAATGAGTACGCCTTCTATTCACCCAAGTCTGGTGTATATGTGGACTATAACAAACACCTACTGATACCAATTTTGACATATCTCCTTATGGACCTAAAATACTTCGAGATTTTCAGTTTCTGGCGGATGAAGATTGCGCGTTTTATGGCCGCAAGTAGTCAATCAGGATATTTTAGAATACGTACTTATACACACCATTCGACACAGTTATTTATTGACAAAATATACTTCTTGATTTCTAATTTCAGGTAAATCGTATAAAAATTGCGATGTCTGTATACCCAAGAAGTCAATTCAGGTGGTCAGTCCATATACACCATATACACCAAAAAAAAAATACCCTCCTGTATGAAATTTCCCCTTATCATAAAATATTTTCTTGAAATAAACGTGAGTTTATGACAAGCGTGACATCGGTTGTCTGCAATCATTTTTATTTGCTTATAAAAAATCTTTAGTAGCGTCAAAAACAAACTTTGTTTGTCTAAAATCTTATTCGTCTGAAAAGAAAACTGTTCTTTCAAAAACTTTACCAAAACCAATACCGATACAAACCAAATTTCACATGAGTTTTTGTGGACCTAAAATATCTGCAGATTTCCAATTTCAAACCAATCAGTTAAAAATTTTGGCGTATAAAAGCCCAAGGAGTCTAACAGGGAAATTGGTCCATACACGGACGAAAAATACTGTTTTTCATATGTTTGGGTGTAAAAATTATATGTTTGCAACTCAAATTTTTTAACACAATATTTTTGAGTGCAAGCATATAATGTTCATAAACTAGCATAACATGTTTGGGACATATATGTTAGAACATATTATGTTTGGGACATAAAATGTTTATAAATATAATACGCTTAGATGCAAACATATATTAATTTGGAAATAGCCTATAAACATATAAGTGTTTAAAAAGAGAGACCTAGAGAGTATGCTGCACGTAAAATAATGGAAGTAACAAATTGGCGCCTTAAAAATATACACAAAGAAAATTACGTTAAAATTTTTTACTACCAGTGTATGCCTAAGGTGAAACAATATTTTTTTTGCACCAATCCTGAAAATATATAGGCTTGAAGCAAAATGTGTTTGGGGTATATGTTACAGAAGCGATTTTTTTTTTTTGTGAGGATGTATGGACCAATAAACAGGCAAATCGAAAATTCGATTTGTGTCTAGATGGGATCTATACCATAACTTACCTCTACATTTTCAATTTCAGGCAAATTTGAAAGAAAAAAATGCTGGGCCTAGACACTTTAGAAGTCAAGGATTTTTATTTTTGGTTAAAGCTATAGTGCACTTTGAGATCTAAAATTTTGCTTTGAAATAACTAAATAAATTTGTTGCATGCATCATGAGAAGCCTATACAGGAAAAAGTACATTTAGATATTAAATTTCATTCGATTTTATGTTAGGCTGATATTTCTATATCAGGCTAACATAAAAAGTATCTAATTTCAAGCTAATCGGATATTTGCGACTTCCATGGCCTCGAGAAAGTATGAAGGATAAAACTAGAGGGATCTATATGCTCATGAAATCAAATTGAGTATATCGGTTTATATCAAGACTATATCTATACAAGACCAGATATAATCCATTTTCGAACAAGGTCTGATTGCAGACAATAAAAGGATTTGTGCAAATTTTCAGAACGAAGGCTTCATTATTGAAGGTTGTATGGTGATTAGAAGAAAAATAAGACAGGCATGACGATTTCAGTCTGATCTAAAATATATATATATACGCTAGGGGAAATTGCAGTAAACTGACACTGACGGATCTATCGCAGGACTGGTAACAATGCTACAGTTTATCCCAATATTTAAATTTTCATGTAATTTATTACAGCCTGCTTCTGTATGTCGAACGAGCTCTATCGATCCACTGAAATGGAGACAAACAGCTGTATGTATAACCAAAAGATCAGCTGTTTCTGTGCATTTCAGTCGATCGATAGAGCTCGTTCGACATACAGAAACTGGCTGTTAATTTCTGTTCTTAATATTGAAATCTTATTGGGTCTTATTACTTACTAGAAATATTAAATTAATTTATTATTCAAAACATTGCAAAAAATTTTTTTCTGGTGCGATTCGAATGCTTAAAATGAAACAAGTTCTTAAGGGGATGTCCAAGACTGGTTCTTGAGGGTCTATCCATGGCGTAGTCCTACTACACTGTCCCAGGACATGGCCCTTAGAATGAGTCTAAGTCATGCATCTAACATGTTATCAATGACAAACCCATGTTAAAGTGTCCTGACCCTTCCGTACACTAATAGAAAAAGTTTCGTTATATTAACTAAATGTGTCATTAAAAGTGAGCCAATGAAACAAATTCGGTAATACAACGAAATTTTTCATTATTACGATTAATTTGCTGTTAACTGACGTAAGATTTCGTACTATTAACGAATAGTTTCATTGTATTTATGAACATTTTTCGTTATATGAATGAAAAATTTTTGTTGGCTCAATTTTAATGAAATTTTCTTTGTGTTTATACAAAAAAATATATATATATATATATATATATATATTACGTGATAAGATTGCGCAACGTAAAGTTTATGATGTGCAATTTACAAAATATTAAGAACAAAATATTAAAACAAAAATGAGATTTTAATTAAAATAAAGTTTGCTTCAAATTTTTTTACTTAAATTAAGGACAAAAATTTTGGAAATTTGCATCCCTCCGTTAAATTCGCATGTCTTTAAAAGAAAGGTGAATTTTTCCTTAAATTAAAAGAAAAACATTTTCGATTTTAAGAAATCGTCCTTAAATTAACTGAAATATTGAATATTTAGATTTAAGATAAAAAACCCTTAAAATATAGGCTAAGACTTAATTTTAGAATTTACCATCGTTGGTTTAAGTTTTTATGGAATTAAGAAAACATTTTTACTTTGAAGTATCGGTTATAATTTGGATTTTTAAACTGACATTTGTTTGTACGTGAATAGCTTTATTAATATATCTCAAAAAGAGAATGAAAATTTCATAAATGAAATCTGTACGCAAATTTTTATTTTTGCTGAGCCTACACTCATAAAAAAGTGAACTCTCTATTTCACTAAAGCCAATTTAACTTTATGTTAGTTCATGGAATTATTATGTTTGGAGAAAGTTTCATTTACTCTAATAATTTTTTGTGTACGTTAGTTAAATTAACAAAAACCGAGCAAAAAAATATACTCAAATAAAGCATAAAGATGAACTAAGTTCGTGTCTTCCACAAAATAGTTCAGAATTTCTTTCAATTTGTAAATTTTACCAAAAATGCGTCCATCATGAACTTCGTATGTCACTAAAGACATTCTTGCAATTTTGAACTCCAAGTTTTTCCTTCAAACTACAAAATTTTCTTTAACAAGTGAAAAAACTTAGTTATGTCTAATAAATTTTCTTGAATTTGTCGAAAAATATTTACTTATTTTTTATGACATCGGCGTGATGCCAACGTTTGTAATACTGTTTAGTTAAAATTTTCTACAAATATTAAAAATTTTCAAAAATTAACCGAAAGTTTTCTTCTTGGTGGGTTCACTGTTTTTTCAGTGTAGATATAAGGCCAGATAGGTAGGTAGAAGCCGTTTCTTTGGCTCGAAATTAATACCAAAATCCTTAAGGGAAGGTCTAAATCGTTGGATCCAAGTATACTTTCTTTTGAGTGTAGATTTAAAGATAGGATAGGTGACAGCCCGATGTATCTGGCTCATTTAGACTATTCAGTCCATTGTGATACCACAGTGATGGACTTCTCTCTTATCACTGAGTGCTGTCCGATTCCATGTTAAGCTCAATGAAAATTGACTTCCTTTTTATAGCCGAGTCCGAACGGAAACCACTAGGAGAAGAAATATGTCTTTATTTTAAAGAAAATGCATCTTTGGCTTGGAATCAATACCAAAATCCTTAAGGGAAGGTCATAATCTTTGGATCCAAGCATACTTTTTTTTGAGTGTAGATTTAAAGCTAGGTTAGGTTAGGTGACAGCCCGATGTATCAGGCTCATTTAGACTATTCAGTCCATTGTGATACCACAGTGGTGAACTTCTCACTTATCACTGAGTGCTGCCCGATTCCATGTTAAGCTCAATGACAAGGGACCTCCTTTTTATAGCCGAGTCCGAACGGAAACCACTTACACTGAAAAAAAATATTTACGTGATATTAAAGATTACGCAACCTAAATTTTAGGATGCGAAATTTACAAAATATTCAGGACAAATTTCTTCAAAATAATGAAATTTTAATTCAAATAAAGTTTATAGCCTTTGCTTCAAAAGTTTTTTTCATTAAATTTAGGACACAAATTTTGTAAATTTGCATCCCTCCGTTAAAGTCGCATGTCTTTGAACTAAGGCTAATTTTCCTTAAAGTAAAGAAACAAATTTTTGATTAAAGAAATTGTCCTTAAATTAAATTGAAATATTGAAACTTTAGATTTAAGATAAAAACGCTTCAAATATAGGCTAAGACTTATTTTGAGGATTTAGCGTCTTTTTTATTTTTTACTTTGAAGCATCCGTTTGGATTTGGATTTTTAAACTGGCATTTGTTTGTACGTGAGTACCTTTATTAATAAACCGCGAAAAGAGAATAAAAATTTGCTAAATGAGATATGTATCCTAATTTTAATTTTATTGGTCCTAGATTTACAACCTGATAGGTCGCTAAAAAAATTTCTTTATTTTAAAGAAGCCGCATCTTTGGCTCGGAATCAATACCAAAATCCTTAAGGGAAGGTCAAAATCTTTGGATCGAAGTAAACTTTGTTTTTGAGTGTAGGGAAGCTTTGAAACCCTCAGAAATGTCACCAGCATTACTGAGGTGGGATAATCCACAGCTGAAAAACTTTTTGGTGTTCGGTCGAAGCAGGAATCGAACGCACGGGCAAGGCAAGGCGGGCATGCTAACCATTGCACCAGGGTGGCTCCCAATTTAAAGCTATATAGGTCCCTAAAATATGTCTTTATTTTAAAGAAAATGCATCTTTGGCTTGGAATCAATACCAAAATCCTTAAGGGAAGGTCAAAATCTTTGGATGCAAGTAAACTTTTTTAGTTTGACTGTACATTTTGACGAGAACTGGGACTAGCCCATATAGACCAGGGCCTAGTCCTGTATTGGTCCTGGGGTTGATCCATTTCCCTTAGGGTATATGAGATAATTGCAAGTTAATATTTCGATGTGTTACAAATGTAAGGACAAACTTATTATACCGCCATCATCATCCTATTTTGCTTGTAAACACCACAGATGTATGGCAAACATTGCTATGTTTGTCTCTAATGAGTTTTATGACAAAAACATTATTGACAAAAACTAACTTCTGCTTAGAAAATAATTTCTTTTGTACAATAACTCTTCGCAAGTATTGTGTTTTAGCTGAAAAAAATCGCCAAAGATAAATATGGCAGTCACTGTCATAAAATTTGATTTCTTTGCCATTTTGTTCCAGACTAAATTAATACTTTCTTCTCCGTGTATATATCAATCTTAATGCAAAACAAAAAACAATAAAGCAATAAAATATCCTTTTATGAATAAATCTCATAATTTCCAATTTGACTTATATGACAGGGGTCCAATTAAACAGCTTCAATAATTCAGCAAATATGGCATAGGGTAGAGGCAACCAGCCACCAGTCGTCATTCATTCATCCATTCAAGCATTCTATTTAACCATAAATTACACATTAACCAGTACCAGTAGCACCGAACGAAATCATTCATCAAACAACATTTATGACATTAGTCGGCGTTAAGCGTTGCATCAAGCGGTTGAGCGCGTTAACATTTAACATGACATTTTGCACTCTTACAAAAAAAACTGAAAAAAAAAATATATTGGCTTGCCATTGTGGGCATCTGTAGACACTTACTTCACTCGTATACTCGTTCACTCTTTTTTTTTTCTTTGTTTTCTTGGTTAATTAAGACAAGCAGTTGCAAATTAAAATTAATTTTTATTTTGATTAGACAAGATTTATTGTTGAAGCCTTTGAACAATGGCAGAGTTACACTTGAACACTAACACTTTTATATATTCACAAACAAACACACACACACACATAGGCATAGACATAGTCTTTGAAGGCAAAGACAAGCATTTCAAATTGGAATCAAAATGTAATTAATTTGTTTTCTTTTGATTTTGATTAAGTTGGCAACACTTGACAGCATACCATTTATATATCCTTAAAAGAAATTTTACACAATTTGTTTATAATTTTGTATTATTTTCTTTTTTTGGGGTTTTGTAATTAATTTGTATATTTTCAATAAGGTTTCAATGCCTTCTGGGGGTATGCTTTTTATTATATTGTGCGATTTTTGTTTTCTTTTCGAAGGCGATACAGCGTTGACAACGCGTCGGCAAAACATACGCGAGTAAGATGCAATGGCTTACTTTTGTGAATTGTCGCCGTTCGACTTCGAGGTATTGACGACGTAAAACGACAACAGACAGAAAAAGCAAAAACAAAACATGCCACAGAAAAATCTGGCCAAAGAAACGAATACACTTGGCTGAGCTTAGAACCGATGAATGTATAAGCTCTGATACTCTAATCACAACATACATACAGACACACACACACACACTCAATGCAACACTGAACACACTCTTGCCTCAAAACTCACAACATCAGTGCTAGAGCAAAAATGAAGAAGGAAAGAAGAAGAAACGGCATAAACATAAAGACCAAAATGCTAGAGAGCCAAGAGTTTTGTTTATCGTCTTGTGTGTGTGTGTGTGGGTATGGGGCAATTTTGCAATGCAATAAAAGCAAGAACAACAACAACAGCGTATATAAGAAAACCAAAGCTATATCGTTATTGTCGTCTGTTTTAATTTATTGGGATTCACCCGCGTTCTTGAAGCGCTCTCATATCAAATCGGTTCGAAAACGCGCGACATTTGCATTAACAATGACACCACACACAAAGCTATAATTCCACCTTCAGCCGTCATAGTTGATGTCGCCGCCACCGTCGCCGCCGTTTGTTGTCTTGGTCTATAGATGTTTGTCGTCTGCTTATGGGCTTTTGGTATGTATGTTAACACTAGCATGTGTGTGTGTGTGTGTGTTTAGTTGAGTGATAATGGCGCACAGATTCGTTCCTTTGCCGCCAAACGCTGTCATATAGGACCGCAGTCATTATACCTCTACACTATAAACATGGCGTCGACGCTGTCGTCGTTATTGTCACACTAAGTTTGCGCGCCTCGTTTTAGCCCTCATCGTAAGAGAGTTACGGCCACATACCATCAGAGAGCCATCAGCAGTAGCAGCAGTATTGCAGCTATGACAAGGAGAGCCCAAAAAGTCCAAGGAAGCATGTCTAAGATACACGATACTGATACATTGCTTAAGAAAACAATAGCGACAACGTGAATAATGTTTACAGTGGCGTTGACGGTACGATAAGATGCGTCAAGTAGACAATTTTTTTATTTTGGACAAAAGGCTTAAAGACGACGGGCGACCCAGGCTTGGATGATGAACAAATAAAAAAAGCTATGGGTATAACCTGGACCATCTTGTTGGCATATTTTTTTTTTATTTTAAAAGAGAAAAATCAAAAGCGGCAACATCGAAGGTGGTCAACAAGAAATGGCCATGTACACCAATACAGTTTGGAATTAATAAACATAAACTCACAAATACTACAAGAATGAATGAAAAAAGCAAAAGGAGAATCACAAACCAATAACCCAGAGAGTAATTTCTCAGTTTTTCCAAGCTTCTGGTTGGAATGTTTCACCAATTCCAATATGAAAACTATTCAGCAACATATTCCTCATGCTTATTGGAGCTATGATTTTTGAGTGTAAGCCTACTTGTATGTATGTAACAGAGATTTCTCACTCACTCAAACTCTTCTCTATGCTCATTGTTTTGCGCTTGTGTGGTATTTTGGTTTTTTACTCAATCACTCTCCCTCTCTCTCACCATATTTTATGTTTTGGTTTGCTCTTGAGTAGCAAATCAGATTGCAGCCAGCCATTAAATAACTCACCATAATCTTTAATCTTGTTAGCATAATGCTGCACAGTGGTGAATTCAATCGAGATAAATTGCCATAGACATTAAATGCTAAGTGGTAAATTGCAAAGGCAATTGTTATTATGTTTTTTTTTTTTTTTTATTGAGCTTTACATTTTTACAAATAGAATGGGTATTTTTTTTGAAATAAATTATATTTTATAAAATAAATTATAGCTAATGGGCTATTAATTAATGCTTAAAAGCCATTTTTATGGACAGAGGTAAATCATTTTTAAAATCAATTTAAATTGTTCCGTGTTGTAATTGTTGTGACAAGGTCGAAGTCATATTGTGATTAGATCCCAGACGTAATAGAAACAGATCACAAAAGCTCTAAATATGAACAATGTAATTGTAGCTAACCAGATCTTAAAAATTAGAAGCATTTAATCAGAATTGATAAAACTGTATATTATTTGAAATAGTTGGTACACGCAGAGAAGGAATATGATCACCTCAAACATGTTTCAAGAGCAAAATCTTATTTTTGTATGGTGACCATGTAACATGTTTGTCACTAAAATATTATTTTATCGTCAAATATAACCTGCTTGCCGAAATCAGATACATATTTCCGAGAAAATAACATGGTTGCGAAAACCATGTTACATGGTCACCACCCAAAACTAACATTTTGCTCTTAAAACATGTTTGAGGTGATCATATTCCTTCTCTGGGTGTAGAATTCGGTAGATTTTTTACTGTTCAGTAGATTGGTAAAATTCTTGATGTTTTGATAGATTTTACAAAACATTTCTCTCCAACTAAGAGGTAATTCAATGTTCTATATAAATAAAATTTTGACAATATTGTCTATATAAAAAAAATTTTGACAAATTTATCTATAGAAATAAAATTTTGACAAAATTTACTATATAAATAAGATTTTAACCAAATCTTCTATATAAGTCAAATGTTGAAAAAATTTACTATATAAATAAAATTTTGACAAAATTTTATATAGAAATAAAATTTTAACAACATTTTCTTTAGAAATAAAATGTTGACAAAATTTTCTATAGAAATAAAATTTTGACAAAATTTTCTATAGAAATACAATTTTCACAAAATTTTCTATAGAAATAAAATGTTGACAAAATTTTCTATAGAAATAAAATTTTGAAAAGATTTCTATAGAAATAAAATTTTAACAAAATTTTCTATTGAAATAAAATTTTGAGAAAATTTTCTTCACAAATAAAATTTTGACAAAATTTTCTTCAGAATATAATGTTTCTATAGAAATAAAAATTTTGACAATAATTTCTATAGAAATAAAAATGTTGACAATAATTTCTATACAAATAAAATTTTAACAAAATTTTCTATACAAATAAAATTTTAACAAAATTTTCTATATAAATAAAATTTTGACAAAATTTTCTTCAGAAATAAAATTTTGAAAAGATTTCTATAGAAAAAAAATTTTAACAAAATTTTCTATTGAAATAAAATTTTGAGAAAATTTTCTTCAAAAATAAAAATTTGACAAAATTTTCTTCAGAAATATAATTTTTACAGAATTTTCTAAATAAATAAAATTTTAACAAAATTTTCTATTGAAATAAAATTTTGAGAACATTTTCTTCAGAAATAAAATTTTGGCAAAATTTTCAATAGAAATAAAATAATGACAAAAATTTGGTTTACCAAGATAATTTTGTCTCATCCTGTGCCCTGCAGCCTATCTGTATGGTATCTCTAACTGATATTGCCTCTTCAGCGGCTTTCGTTCTCTATGGAGAGCAAAAAGTTGTTTATGGAAAAATTCCAAAGTAAAGGTGAAGTAACTCGTCCTTGGGGAACACCTCCCATGTTCCTTGTGGAAGAAGGGGAACTATTATAGCTGAGCATGAATTACCGACAATAACCATCTAAGGCGTAAAGGCGATCACAAAACGTCATCGACCGCATCATATGGGTGCATGGACAAGCCGAAATAAGGATAAATTTAAAGGCATTAAATCTCAATATCAGCTGCGACCCAAAAAAGTCAGCTGAAGTTGAAGTATGAGTGTAAGGATAAGGAGACCGTGGATGAATACCTTCTAGAGATATAAATCCCGTCATATGAGGCCCAGTTTGAAAGCATGGTCTGACCGTGGGAATCAGGACCTAAAGTTGAGGGTCAATTAGGAGCCGCTGATGTTTAAGTATGTTTGTAAGTCTAAGGAGACCGTAGATTAAAACCTTCAAGAATAAAGTGATTCAGAACCAGGCCTAACTTGAAAGCATGACCTGAATATATACTGGGGAATTCGTTAAGAATATGGATTGAATGAATTAACAGTGGAGACAACAAACGGAAAGGAGACGGAAAATGCTATGGGTGAATCTATCCAAAAAAACTATAGAAGCAGGGTATGATGACAGTCAACAGGACCATGGGACCTGAGGGTTGACTAGGAGCAGCTGAAGTGGATGTGTATAGGGCTTATTGTGAGACTAAAAAGATCTTGGATTACTACGTTCACGGGATAAAAATTCCCGCCATATGAGGTAATAAAGTGATTCAGAACCAGACTCAGCTTGAGTGTATAGACTGACTATAATCGAAAAATTCGTTAAGTATTTGGAGTTTCTAGAATATAATAAGGCTACAATTAGTAGGACACATTAGGTGAGGTTGAAAAGAGAATCCAGATTTCCCATTTTCATGTCGGCGGGCATACATACGCATAATTTTTTTCTGATTCAATCAAATTGATCCAATTAATTATTTTTATTGAAATGCCTTCAATCACAAAAATTATAGTATCAATTAAAAAATTAATTGATCCAATTAAAAATTAATTGATGCTATTAAAACTCAATTAAGACTTTAATTGAAACATTTTTCGTGAAAGTTTTTTCTGTGTATAAGAGCCAGTATTCGTCTTGTTGTGAATTCTAACTTTTTCCATTGTACCCTTCTTTTATTCCAGGAACTCTGTGTCCTTAATGAATTCCCTAATTTGTTTTCAGCCCCTGTTTCCTAGCTGAACCCGATCACGAATCACCTCTTCACCGATATGGTTAATTCTTGGCCTGGAAAAGACAGGGCATTAACATAGGTAGGTGTCTAAGGTGTCATCATCTTCAAAACACGTCCTATATGCACTATCTTCTGCTGCTCTTATTCGATACAAATGTGCTCTCAATTCTAGGTGTTCGGCCCGGGCCAGTTCCCATATTACCGATATGGTTAAATCTTTGCCTAGAAAAGCAGGGTAGTGACATAGATAGTGCTCCAAGATATCATTATCCTCAAAACACGTCCTACATGCGCCATCCTCTAATGCTCTTAATCGGTAGAGATATGCTCTCAATTCTAGATGCCCGGTCATTATTCCCACGACCTCCTGACCGTCGTTCTACACTCCTTGAGTAGTTCTCCAGATTTTTTCTTGTCTGGATCACACCGTAATATTTTCGCCGTCCTTGCAACCGTTGTATTGGTCCACACAGTTTTCTTGGCATCTCAATGGTAGGATTTTCTACTTTAGGGCTAAAAAACTAAATTTTAAATGAAAACTCTTTTTGCTGTGTACATGGATTACATTAATGCTGGTGGCATTTCTGGAATCGGGCAGTACTCAGTGATAAGAGAGAAGTTCACCACTGTGATATCACAATGGACTGAATAGTCTAAGTGAGCCTGATACATGGGGCTGCCACCTAAACTTCCACTCGGCTCTTTCCGCTAGCATCACATTCTTGTTCCAATCTATTTTCCTCGCATTTCCCCAGAGAACCATTGGCCCCTTAAAACTGGTCACTTATGAAGGGGATTGGACCAAATTTCTTGTAAGCATATTTTCATGTAGACCGAAGTGATTATTCTCAGTGCTTTTTGTTAACTAAAGCTCCTTTTCATCACGGTAATAAATAAGAAAAAAAAAGAAAAAAATGTTCTGTTCTATTACTTTTGAAGTTAATGGAAAATTTGATATTTTTTTGCAGATTATTCCAAAATATGGAAGTTTCATCTGATATTAATTCAAACATGTCATATAAATTAATGAGTGCGGGGCGATCGTATTATAAGTTCAAAACTAAGATTCCGCTTTATTGTAATTCCACACACGCCAGTTCAAAAAATAAGTGATCCCACCAGGAAAGAAAATGTGGGTTTATTAAAAAAATACTTTTTCTGAGAGTGTTCTGGGATGTAACCATTATTGAAAACATTTTTATTTCATGTACGAGCCTGGAATTGAACCCATTCACATTATCATGCAAGTTTCTTATTTTAATCTTTGTACAATGGTGGCTCCTTGTTATTTATTTGGTGGCTCCTTGTTATTTATAATAAATAAATAAATTCTAATTTCAGAGAATTTATTTATTTATTATTATTTTTTTATTATTATCAACTTGGTATTACAATCGGCTATCTTAACGATCAAAGAGAACTCTAGAGATACAATTACATGTGGTTATACATTCATAACGACTTTCTGTTTGAAAATTCCTGTGGTCGCTTTGTTTTTGTGTGTAAACATACACACACACAAACACACCTCAACGTACATAAATTATCTATTACATTGCAAATGAAATGTCTTATTTCGAATAGCCGAAAATATTCTACTTCTCCCCTTTCAATCGCCTTTGGTGTCAAATCCGTGTAAAATCCGTATTCTTGAGATTTACTTTGAAAAGAAACAGAAACGGTGCGACGTTTTCACATTGAAGGTGATAACGGCAACGCCTCTTTTGTCGAATGACAACCATTTTCTTGGGAGGGGTAAATAAACCCATACAAATGCATACATCTTAATATCAGTCAATCTACAACACACACACACACTCTCACACATACAGATTTTCTGGCCCTAAAATAAAAAAAACAAGATTAAAATCTATAGCTTACTCTTTCCAATGCGCATGTCTAAACCATGGTCACCGTCTCAAATATCTCAAGCATTGAGTAAATGAGTGAGTGAGAGCAGTGTTGCCAATTTGGTGCTTTTAGCACCAAATTTAGTGCTTTTTGATTTCTAAAAAGCACCAAATTGCCTTTTTGTTGCCTTTTCAAAAAAAGCACCAACTTGGTGCTTTCTGGCATTTTCATTTAGTGCTTTTGGTGCTTTTTTTATTTTGAACAGTATTAAGTTTAATTGATACAAAAATTTTGATTAGACTTTCAAGAGCCGAAGAAACTCAAATTTATTGCCAAATATAGAATTTGTTTTGAAGTTGGTATTGATTATTTTTAATTAATATTGTTATTTAGGGTATTCTGTAGGAAAGTCGAGCGATGAGTGTCGAATTTTCGAATTTGGTAAAGATGTCATTAAAAACGTTTGTATTAAATTCACAAAAGCACGCACAACTGAAATAAGACTCCTTCCATATATTAATATAGACTCCTTCCATATATTAATATTTTGAAAGTTGAAAAACATCACTGATCAAAATGAATTGGACGAAAGCATTAAAACTGATCAAAGTGTATACTTGAATAGCGGTTCATAATGGTGAGTACTAAGTTCGAGTTTTGCCGCTAAAGTGAAAACTATATCAGTAAAAAGGCATAAAATTATGCATATGTGCTGCAAATTTTATTATAACTTGATGGGGAATAGCCAAAAGCAAATTTTCACAAAGTTTGTATTCATTAAAATGAATTATTAAAGAAATTGTAATTGTCAAAAAATGACTATTTTAGCAGCTAAACTCGATCTTAATGTGGGTATTAACTTAACTTCTTAAAATTCAATTCACAAAAGTTCTATACTAGGTACATCTTCGGAAGTTTTTTTTTTTATACCCTCCATCATAGGATGGGGGTATATTAACTTTGTCATTCCGTTTGTAACACATCGAAATATTGCTCTAAGACCCCATAAAGTATATATATTCTGGGTCGTGGTGAAATTCTGAGTCGATCTAAGCATGTCCGTCCGTCCGTCCGTCCGTCCGTCTGTTGAAATCACGCTAACTTCCGAACGAAAAAAGCTATCGACTTGAAACTTGGCACAAGTAGTTTTTATCGATGTAGGTCGGATGGTATTGAAAATGGGACATATCGGTCCACTTTTACGTATAGCCCCCATATAAAGGGACCCTCAGATTTGGCTTGTGGAGCCTCTAACAGAAGCATATTTCATCCGATCCGGCTGAAATTTGGTATATAGTGTTGGTATATGGTCTCTAACAACCATGCCGAAATTGGTCCACATCGGTCCATAATTATATATAGCCCCCATATAAACCGATCCCCAGATTTGGCTTGCGGAGCCTAAAAGAGAAGCAAATTTCATCCGATCCGGCTGAAATTTGGTACATGGTGTTGGTGTATGGTCTCTAACAACCGTGCAAAAATTGGTTCATATCGGTCCATAATTATATATAGCCCCCATATAAACCGATCCCCAGATTTGGCTTGCGCAGCCTCAAAGAGAAGCAAATTTCATCCGATCCGTCTGAAATTTGGTACATGATGTTGGTATATGGTCTCTAACAACCATGCAAAAATTGGTCCACATCGGTCCAAAATTATATATAGACCCCATATAAACCGATCTCCAGATTTGGCTTGCGAAGCCTCAAAGAGAAGCAAATTGCATCCGATCCGGCTGAAATTTGGTACATGGTATTGGTATATGGTCTCTAACAACCGTACCAAAATTGGTCCACATCGGTCCATAATTATATATAGCGCCCATATAAACCGATCCCCAGATTTGGGTTGCGGAGCCTCAAAGAGAAGCAAATTTCATCCGATCCGCCTGAAATTTGGTACATGATATTGGTATATGGTCTCTAACAACCATGCAAAAATTGGTCCACATCGGTTCATAATTATATATAGCCCCCATATAAACCGATCCCCAGATTTGGCTTGCGAAGTCTCCAAGAGAAGCAAATTTCATCCAATCCGGTTGTAATTTGGAACATGGTGTTAGTATATGATCTTTAACAACCGTGGCAGAATTGGTCCATATCGGTTCATAATTATATATAGCCCCCATATAAAACATTCTCCAGATTTGACCTCCGGAGCCTCTTGGAGGAGCAAAATTCATCCGATCCGGTTCAAATTAGGAACGTGGTGTTAGTATATGGTCGCTAACAACCATACCAAAATTGGTCCAATCAAACAAAAATTGGTCCATATCGGTTCATAATCATGGTTGCCACTAGAGCCAAAAATAATCTACCAAAATTTTATTTCTATAGAAAATTTTGTCAAAATTTTATTTCTAGAGAAAATTTTGTTAAAATTTTATTCGGTTCATAATAAAATTTTCATCATTGTCAAAATTTTATTTCTATAGAAAATTTTGTCAAAATTGTATTTCTATAGAAGATTTTGTTCAAATTTTATTCGGTTCTTAATCATGGTTGCCACTCGAGCCAAAAATAATCTACCAAGATTTTATTTCTATAGAAAATTTTGTCAAAAGTTTATTTCTATACAAAATTTTGTTAAAATTTTATTTCTGTAGAAATTTTTGTCAAAATTTTCTTTCTGTAGAAAATTTTGTCAAAATTTTTATTTCTATAGAAAATTTTATTTCTATAGAAAATTTTGTCAAAATTTTATGTCTACTTTGTCAAACTGAATTATATACGTATTGGATCGATCTTTTTTGATTTGATATATACCACGTATGGACTTACATACAATATAGAAGAAGGTGTTAGGAGGTTTTGAGATACCTTGCCATCGGCAAGCGTTACCGCAACTTAAGTAATTCGATTCTGGATGACAGTGTTTAGAAGAAGTTTCTACGCAATCCATGATGGAGGGTACATAAGCTTCGGCCTGGCCGAACTTACGGCCGTATATACTTGTTTTTTTTTTAGTAGAGCATTTAATTTTCGATTTTGTGGTGGAAGGTGGTATGTTAGAATTTATAATATATTTTTGGTGCTTTTTGGCCTTGGGGAGTTGGCAACACTGAGTGAGAGCATTAGTAAAACTCACTGTCTCTCATATGTATGCATAAGTATGTGTGTGTTAACAGAATGTTATTGTGTGTTGTATCATTGAATTGGTGTGGTGAATTACTTCTTGTCCACCATACCCAAATGCATTCTCTGTGCTGTTGTTGTTTTCTTTGTTTGTGGATTGTATTTGCAATGGAACCACATTTCGCATTTCACGATCATCTATGGGGCGGAGTTACCATACAAAATAAAAAAACACGTTGTGTTAAATTTGCTCACAGGTAAACAACAATGCAACGTCATTTTTGCGGCATGACAAAAGTGCAAAAGGCAGACAGGCATGCAGGAAATGTGCCGCCAAAAAATATATACAGGACAATTTCACAAAAATAAATGCTAAACAACAAAAAGCCCTATAACGAAATGTCACATAATTTTTTTCTCAAAGAGGAAGGAAACAAGATGCAATTTGATATTGAATTAAATTGCATATGAAATGTGATGGATCTGGGTATTAAAACAAAACAGTGAACTAAATTTATAATATCTTAAAAAAATGGGTATATATTGCAAAATGCTTATAACAAATAATGAAAACACAATATTGATGATAAAAGTAAAAAAAAACTATATTTATTTAATGAGAAAAAAATAATATTTCAAGAATAAAGTAAAAAAAAAAAAACAAAAAACAATATTTTTTAATGGTGATAAAAGTAAAAACTATATTTATTTAATGAGAAAAAAATTTTTTTTCAAGAATAAAGTAAAAAACACAATATTTATTTAATGAAAAAATTTAATGCCCTGTTTTACTTTTTAACTGCAGTTCACGAAATTACATCCAAATCATGACCATTTTAACCATACAGTAGTTCATTCTTACTATTTTTGGGAATCGTATGAAAATTTTCATTTGTTTTAGTTCATATTGAACTTATGTGTACGGTCATTGAACTTTATACTCACGTTTAGTTCATAGAATTTTTGAGACATACTTAAAAAAACTAAGATTTCATTAAGCTGTGGAAAATTTCGATACAAGTAAAAAAAAAATTAACAACAAGCAAATAAATTTTTTCCAATAAAAATAAGTTAAATTTATCGTTAGTGGAAATTTTTTTCTGTGTATTCTGTATTTTTATTATTTTTAATATCATATATTTTTAAGAAGCAGAATTAATGTTTTTTATTTGGAATATAAATTCAAAATTATCTCTAAATCTAATAAAATATCTAGGATCACTTATGGCAAAATTTTTAGTTTTGTAATTTTATCAATAAAAAAATATACATTTGATAATTAATTACTTTTAATCTATTTATTATATATTTTAAATAATGAGACTTATTTTTTAGAAAATATACTTTAACAACTAAATAATTTAAGGAAGCATCTCGAGTTCAATTAAATGCACCTAAAGAAAATTATATCAAAATTGTAAGAAATAAATTCGTATTGATACACTCAAAAAAAAAAGTTTACTTGGATCCACAGATTTTGACCTTCCTTTAAGGATTTTGGTATTGATTCCGACCCAAAGATGCGGCTTCTTTAAAATAAAGACATTTTTTAGCGACCTATCTGGCTTTAAATCTAGGATCAATAAAATTAAAATTAACATAGAGATTCCATTTATCGAATTTTCATTCACTTTTCGCGGTATATTCATAAAGCTATTTATGCACAAACAAATGACACCTTAAAAATCCAAATTATAACGGATGCATCAAAATACAAAAATTTTTCTGAATTCCAAAAAAAAACTTTAAACCGAAATCTTCAAAATAAGTCTTAGCCTATATTTGAAGCATTTTTATCTTAAATCTAAAGTTCCAATATTTCAGTTAATTTAAGGATAGTTTTTTTAAATCAGAAATGTGTTTCTTTACTTTAAGGAAAATTAGCCTTAGTTCAAACACATGTGACTTTAACGGAGGGATGCAAATTTACAAATTCGTGTCCTAAATTTAATGAAAAAAATTTTTGAAGCAAAGATTATAAACTTTATTTTAATTAAAATTTCATTATTTTAAAGAAATTTGTACTTAATAGTTTGTAAATTTCGCATCCTAAAATTTAGGTTAGGAAATCTTTAATATCACGTAAATATTTTTTTCAGTGTATAACAGAAAATTTCCCCAAAAACATTTAATTAATAGCATTATATTATTTAGCACAAAATCTTCCTTGTAAGCAATAGCAAACCATGCCATCATCACACAATTTTTGAATTAATTTAAATGTAATGGCAAATTTTATTAAAATTACAAAAATTTGCAATCCAGACAGAAAAAAAAGTTAACTGCTCTATGAAAAAATAACTAACTAGCTCGTGCGAAAATTTAACTAATTTGTACTCCACTTTTTCAGATTTCCATGGAATTTTAAAACCAGGAAAATATAATGACCTGGTACACTTTTTAAATACCATTGCTCTTTATCATTAAAGAAAAATAAACTAAAAGTAGAGAGAAACATTATTGGCGCCAAGTTTTATTCATGGTCGTTGTTTTCATCCAGCGTATGAAAATTTTCTTTTGCTTTAGTTTATATTGAATTTATTTGTGTGGTCGTTGAATTTTATAACCCCTTTTAGATCATAAAATTTTTGAGAGGCAAATATCATGGAGCTATGGAAAATAAAATAAAATTATAAAAACAAGTTAAATTTTGCATTAATTTAATAATGAACATTATTTCTATAAATTATAGTCAGATATAAAACAAAACTCTTCAAATTCTGTTTCATAAGATATTCTTGATTTCAACCCTTAATTAATGGACAAAAAATGTCTATGGTGAAATCAAAATTCAGTATATTCCACAGATGGAATACCAAGTAATTTAAATGTCAATGAACTTTCAGTCAATGTTAAAGAAGTACAAAAAAATTACGAAAGATTTTAAAACGACAGGAACTGACTGTAAGGCACCCTAATACGACATTCACATTTCACTGCACTGTAAACTAAACTCAAATTTATGGCAAGCAATGCATCGAATGTGTCAAATATTTGTTTGTCCAAATTTCAATCCTCAGAAAATAAAACTCTTCTCTCAGTGTATATCTAAATTTGGTAGGATGAATGAGAACTCTGCAACAGCATAAAAATAAAGAGGACTGGTACACATATTAAGATTGGCCCTAGGAATTCAATAGCTTTACGTTAGGGATACAAATGTCGAAATTCTATTAAAAGAGTTTTTGTAAAAAAACTCAAATTCAACTTTTGATTTTGAAAAAAATTTTTAATTCTAATTTTTTTCGTATTTGCAATATTATGTACTATATTTTGGGTGCATAAATATCACTTGAATTGTAAGTGTGTTAAATTTTAAAATTTTCTAACAATTTTAGTTTGCACCAACAAGGGAAATTTATTTAAAACGGACTTTGATAGTATGACCTAACAGAAAAATTAAATTTTCTAAAGATATTGAATTTATGGATAATTTATTATTTCTATAGAATATATTGCCAAAATTTCATTTTTATAGAAAATTTGGTCAAAATTTTACTTTTAAACACAATTTGCTCAAAATATTATTTCTACCTTCTGTCAATATTTATACAGTCGAAGCTCTGTTTAACGAATACCCCATTTAGCGAAAATCCAATTTAACGAACGACCAAATTTTTAACATTGAGTATTCTAAATAACGAACGGTTGAACAAAATTTACGTTCGATTTAACGAAAATGCTTCTAATCTTAAGAAAATAAACAACAAAAAATCAGCAATTTTGACGACTGTGAGAATGGTTTAAGTCCTTCGGAAACGTCCACAAAATACGGCATTCCCAAGATGTTTAGATCGAATCAGCTCCGCTACGGGAAATCGATCTACCCCAGATCCGGCACAGGACTACTGTGTGAATGGACCAGAACCAGAAGGGAACGACCACTGTAACACAGTTTGCCATTGACGAGGTAGATTTACACTGCAAGATACGGCTTGAACTCATTTCGAAGAAGATGACCTGAATTTAGTAGGACTATACATTTTCTGGGACAAAGTGTTAGGATCCATTTTTTAGCCCAATTCCAATCGCATCAGAAAGGAAAAACTTTTTGAATGTGTTGATCTAACATAATAAAATTTTAAAATCAGGAGAGTATAGAAATCAATAAATAATATGAAATTTTAAAAATTTGCCACAAACTGGAGTACTGTTACTAGTCCTGTGACAGGTCCGTCAGAGACAGTGTGCACCAAGTTTCCTTTGGATCGCTATTTGGATCCTAAGTAAGGAGCTACTCAGTCTATTGTGATACCACAGGTGGTGAACTTCTCTCTTATTAATGAGAGCTACGCGATTCTATATTTAGCTCAATGACAAGGAACCTCGTTCTCTTAGCAGAAGTGAAACTATGAAATACACAGGAATGTCAGTATCATTACTGAGAGGGATAAACTACCGTTGAAAACCTTTTTTAGTGCTCGATCGAAACGGGAATCTAGCGTTGATAGTACATATATGCCGAACAGGAATCAGTGAACAATGGTGTATGTAGGACGTGTTAGGATGTTACTATGAACTCTAGATATGCTTGGCCTAGCTTGAAACCGGGCACACATCAAGGCGAATATTGACATGGGTGTATATAGCCCCTTATGAGACAGCGAAACTTGCATCGTTTTTTTAACCTATCCTAGACATATCAAATTCAACAGTTTATTTTTTGAGTGCCTCTGTAGTACTTTAATTATGCCAAATACTTATGCATTTTTTTCTCATATGGTAAAAAACTACGATTTTCAATAAAAGTTAACATTTTAAATTCCCGTTCGATTTAACGAATTTTTCTAAATAACGAAAGAGCCTGACAATATATCGTTCGTGAAATCGAGCTTCGACTGTATTCATAATTTATTATGGTTATAAATATTATAAAAAATACATAACTATAGAAAATTTGATCAAAATATTACTACAGAAAAATTTGTCAACATTTTATTTTCGTAGGAAAATTGGTTAAAATTTTATTTCCGTAGAAAATTTCATTAAATTTTTTATGTCTATAGAAAATTTTGTCAATTTTTTTTTGTAGAGGAAAATTTTTTGCATTGAAAAATTTGTCAAAATTTTATTCCTATAGAAAATTTTATAAAAATTTTATTCCTATAGAAAATTTTCTCAAAATTTTATTTTCGTAGAAAATTTGGTTAAAATTTTATTAAAATCATTCCTATAGAAAATTTGGCCACAATTTTATTTTACCCAAATTTTTTCAAAAGTTACAATTTATGTATATAGAAAATTTGGTCAAAATTTTTTATATATTAAAGAAATCAACTTTTCATTTCTATAAAAAATTTGTCAAAACTTTATTTCTATAGAAAATTTGGTTAAAATTCTATTCCTATAAAAAATTTTATTTATTTAGAAAATTTGGTAAAAATTGTATATAAAGAATTAGTCAATATATTATTTCTATAGAAAATTTGGGTAAAATTTTATTTCCACAGAAAATTTTGTTTAAAGTTACAATTTATGTATATAGAACATTTGGTCAAAATTGTTTATATATTAAAGAAATCAAATGGTCCAAATTTTATTTCTATCGAAAATCTTGTAAATTTTTTTATATAAAAAAGGGAGCCAACATGGTGCAATGTCTAGCATGCCCGCCTTGCATACACAAGGTCGTGGGGTCAATTCCTGCTTCGACTGTCAATTTTGCACCACTTCCGGATGCAAACAGAACATTTTCATTACTTTTTTGGCGACGCTTTTTTGCTGGGAGTAAAAAAAGCGTCGCCAAAAAAGTAGCGAAAATGTTCTTTTTGGATCCGGAAGTAGTGCAAAATTAGCGCAGAAGCGATAAATTTAACATGGGCTTGTCATAGAACGAATGTCCACCATTTCAACAGCTGTTGCACTGAATTTGCATCACTTCTTATTCTATGATTCGAATTCAGTGTTTTGGATGTGAATTAAAAAATGTTGTCATATTTTGAGAAATAAATAATAATTAGAATTTTTTATGATTTTTAAAGCATTCTAACACCTGTCTGAAACTTTCGAATTAATATATTTTGAAAAATTCGCCATATTTTTTGAATGGATTTAGATTTTTTTTCGATAAAATTTCAATAATTTGTAACATTTTTTTTTAATGCTTACTCTGCTTTTAACCTTTTTGAAACAAAAAACATTAAAAATACGAAAAAATCGAGTTATAAGTAATTGAATTAAAAACACTTCCTGTGGAGTACATTTTTTGGAAGTGCTTTTAAAGTTGTGCCTTTGGAAGAACTTCCAAATTTTTGCTGGTTTCTCTAAGTGGTTTCACTGCAATGTGGAACGCCGTTCGGACTCGGCTATCAAAAGGAGGTCCCTTGTCATTCAGCTTAACATTGAATCGGGCAGCTCTCAGTGATAAGAGAGAGAAGTTCACCACTGTGGTATCACAATGGACTGAATAGCCTAAGTAAGCCTGATACATCGGGCTGCCACCTAAACTAACCTAACCTATATAAAAAATTGATCAAAATTTTATTTCTAAAGAAAATTTGGTTAACATTTTATTTTTAAAGAAAATTTTGTCAATATTTTATTCCTATAGAAAATTTTGTCAAAATTTAGTGCTATAGAAAATTTTGTCAAAATTTAGTTCTATAGAAAATTTTGTTAAAATTTCATTTTTATAGAAAATTTGATCAATTTTATTTCTATAGGAAATTTTGTCAAAATTTTATTTCTATAGAAAATTTTGTCAAAATATTATTTCTATAGAAAATTTTGTTAATATTTTATTTTTAAGAAAAGTTGATCAATTTTATTTCTATAGAAAATTTAGTTAAAATTTTATTTTTAAGAAAAGTTGATCAATTTTATTTCTCTAGAAAATTTGGTTAAAATTTAATTTTTAAGAAAATGTTGTCTAAATTTTATTTCTATAGAAAATTTTGTCAAAATTTTATTTCTATAGAAAATTTTTGTCAAAATGTTATTTCTATAGAAAATTTTTGTCAAAATGTTATTTCTATAGAAAATTTTGTCAAAATTTTATTGCTATAGAAAATTTTGTCAAAATTGTATTTCTAGAGAAAATTTTATCAAAATTTTATTTCTATAGAAATTTTTTTCAAAATTTTATTTCTATTCATGAATTTATTATTCTAACAAAAAGATGGACCAAAAATCAAATAAAAAATTAATAAAATCGAAAATTTGGTTCTATAGAAAATTTTGTCAAAATTTAGTTCAATAGAAAATTTTGTTAAAATTTCATTTTTATAGAAAATTTGGTTAAAATTTTATTCCTATAAAAAAATTTATAAAAATTTTATTTATATAGAAAATTTGGTCAAAAAAAACATTTATATAAAAAATTAGTCAATATATTCACCCAGAGAAGGAATATGATCACCTCAAACATGTTTTAAGAGCAATATGTTATTTTTGGGTGGTGACCATGTAACACGGAGGTCCCTTGTAATTGAGCTTAACATTGAATCGGGCAGCACTCAGTGATAAGAGAGAGAAGTTCACCACTGTGGTATCACAAGGGACTGAATAGTCTAAGTGAGCCTGATACATCGGGCTGCCACCTAACCTATATAAAAAATTGATCAACATTTTATTTCTAAAGAAAATTTGGTTAAAATTGTATTTTTAAAGAAAATTTTGTCAAAATTTAATTCCTATAGAAAATTCTGTCAAAATTTTATTCCTATAGAAAACTTTGTCCAAATTTTATTTCTACACCCTCAAAAAAATCGCTTCTCTAACATATGTTCCAAACATATTTTGCAGGAAGCACATATATTATTGGATACTGCCGAAACATTAATATGTTTGTTTTATGTGAGCATATTATATGTTTGGAAACATTTTGAGTCCAAAAATAGTATATGCTTGGAAGAATTCCTCAAAGAAGATTGTGCTCATTCCCTCACATAATTTTCACTTCCACGAAATTTTTGAGTTCTTCGCATCTTTTTCTGTAATACAAATATGCTGTTTTTTTTTCAAATGTCTATTCTCTTGGTTCCGAATACTCATTCTAATATTCAAATTAAATAATATTTAGACTTAAGCATATTAAATTTTTGGCCTTATCATGAAACAGTTTTCCGAAACAACATACAAGCGGTTTCACAGAAATTGCTCTTATTTCATTCTCTCGCTGTGTTATCTTGCTATCTTTTTATCCAACCCTCCCGGTTTCCATCTCTATTTCTTTCTCTATACTAACTCTCTCTCTCTCTCTGTCGCTCTCTGAATAAAGTATCACAACATATATATGTTTACTCGAAATTTGTAAATTTATATATGTTTACATTCACACATATTATTTTTATGAAACATTCATGCCCCAAACATAATATATTCTAACATATTAACATATGTGTCCCAAACATTTTGTGTTAGTTTAGGAACATTACATGTTTGCACTTAAATATATTGTGTTTAAAAATTGTGCCCGAAACATATTTTGTTTATATCGGAACATATGTAAAACATATTTTTCTAACAGTGTATAGAAAATTTTGTCAAAATTTTATTCCTATAGAAAATTTTTTCAAAATTTTATTTCTATAGAAATTTTTTGTCAAAATGTTATTTCTATAGACAATTTTGTCAAAATGTTATTTCTATAGAAAATTTTGTCAAAATTTTATTTCTATAGAAAATTTTGTCAAAATTTTATTTCTATAGAAAATTTTGTCAAAATTTTATTTCTATAGAAAATTTTTTCAAAATTTTATTTCTATAGAAAATTTGGTCAAAATTTTATTTCTATAGGAAATTTTGTCAAAATTTTATTTCTATAGAAATTTTTTGTCAAAATGTTATTTCTATAGAAAATTTTGTCAAAATTTTATTTCTAGAGAAAATTTTGTCAAAATTTTATTTCTAGAGAAAATTTTATCAAAATTTTATTTCTATAGAAAATTTTATCAAAATTTTATTTCTATAGAAAATTTTGTCAAAATTTTATTTCTATCGAAAATTTTGTCAAAATTTTATTTCTATAAAAAATTTTGTCAAAATTTTATTTCTAAAGAAAATATTTTATTTTTTATTTCTATGGAAATTTATGTCCATAGAAAATTTTAACATTTTTTTGTATACAAGTTGTTCAAAACTTTATTTTTAAAGAAAATTTGGTCAACATTTTTTTATAGAAAATTTGGTCAAAATTTTATTTATATTGAAGCACTTCTTATTTTGGCAAGAAAATTCTATCAAATAGTAAACAAATGTATTAATGATTTTTCTATTCAATAATGACATGAATATTAATGAACACTTAAGAAAAAATTTCTTTACAACAATGAAATTTTTTTTAGCTCAATTTTAATTATTATTATTATTTTTTTTTTTTGTAACCTATACATAATTTATTTCTCTCATATTATCGATTAGCTAATTACTCATACCATGATTTATTATGAGAATGAGAAATTTCTTTAAAATTTCTTTAATGGGAAGTGTCGTTTCTTTACGGTATTTCCTACTATAAAAAAAAATAATTTTCCTAAAAACTGCCCATTAAATCATCTACTTAACTCAGTTATGCTTGATCACTTTTTTCCTAGAAAACTTTCGCGGAATAGTATACATTAAATGACCACTTTGTTGTTGTTGTCGTTGATGATGGTGATGGGTGTTGCGAAAGCCATTTGAAAATCGCTAGCAAATCTGTCCACACACACACACACAAATTAAGACCATAGGCCTAGACTGAAGGCCTATAACCATAAAAAACGCCATTAAATGCAGTGCATCATATTTTTTGCAACGCTCTTATGCTTTTCATCATTGGGAGGATCATGGCCCCTTTATGCCAACAAAGTTGTCATCAGATGTAGAGGGTCGCGTTTGGCTTTTGGTTTCTGTTTTTTTTCTCCGCCAGGCCATCATCTCTGTAATTACTATGGCCATCCATGGATGCCACTCCATGTAAGTACGTAAGTAAAGGCTATGCCTGAGATCAGAAGCGTAAAATGAAATTGTTGGCTATTTTGTATTTCTTCCCCCTGGACAATGAAAATTTCACTTTACCGCATTGTTTAGATAATTAATACCCTGCGATTTAATAACACTTCAATAGCAACAGCATTCGGTTTTTTTTTGTTGTTTGGGTTTTCTATGGGGTTTGCCATTCATTCATGCAACCACCAAAAGCTAACCGTCTATCAACGATTCGCTTCGGTATTCTCTTTTTACTCTGGTCTATATATCGAATGAATGATGTCCACTTTCCCAAAAAAAACGAGCTTCAGCAAAAAAATGTCGTAGCCAAGCATATCGCACGTTTGGAAATCGCTTAGAGTCATAGATACTTTGCCAGAGTAGCCGAGAAGGTATGTCACGTCTGCGCACAAAAGAAAACCAAGAGGCTTGAATTGTATAATAGAGCAAACGACTTTTTGTCAAAACAATTGCAAACAGTCAGTCCAACGCGCATCTCATAATTATTTCCTCGCATCACTGCCGTTTTGAAATGATCAGACAGTCTAATAACAGGAGCAGCAGAGCACCGGACGGCAACGGCAATAATAGAGACTGCGTCAAAGACAGTGTCGAAGCATAGAGAGTTTTTCGTTTCGTTTCGTTGTACATGCAACTGGTGGCCACCAGGGCCTATAGTTCACAGGCCAACCAAAAGTATCATCATCAATGGAGCGTAGAGGGGTGATAGGGATGCCAAGGTGCTTATGCCATTGCAGAAGTTTACTACACGCTACCGTACTCTATTGTGGAACATGCAATGTATTTTCCCAATACCAATAACCATGTCATAGCATACCCTACCCCTTACATTATGGCCATTACTGTAATGCTGTTGTTCACATGAAACCAAACATCGAACTGTGAAACCAACCGTTACTGACGGTTTAGTTTAGGTTCACTTTGTGTCATACATCAGTCATTTGGCTTATTCAATTGTCTCCTGTAAGTCATATCCAGTGGGGAAAAGGAAGGCGTACGAGAGGGGGGTCAAAGGGAAGGCCTTTGTAACTCTGAGGATGTCAAAGAGAAGGTCGTATATTTCTGAATATCTCTCTCTCTCTCTTGTCAATAAGTGTCTCCAAACTCTATGTTTAGGCGTGATGAGACAGAGGAATCAGAATCCTCTTGTACGTTTAACCTAACCTATGTAAAGATAAGCTGTTCGCTCACTGCATCATAAGATTACTGTTTAATTCCTTCGACTTCTTCGATTTGCAGTTGCAAATATCAAAGACCGATAGTCCCGTCTGCAACATCAATATTGAGACTTTCGATCTTTAATTCTACCACTGATTCAGTTTTAGCATCGACTGTTCCAAAACTGTCTTCAGTTTGGAACCACGTCTTCAGTTTTGAAACCAGTCTTCAGTTCAAACGCTGCGACTTTGCTTGGCTTCTCAAACTCAGAGACTTCGATCTGAAATTCAACAACACATCTTCAATATTCAATTCTAAAATTCAAAAGCCGAGACTTCCGTATGTAGTTTCAATACCTAGCCTTCAGTTCATGCGAACGAGATTTCTGTCTGCAGCTTCAATATTGAAACATTCCATCTGTATTTCCAACACCGATTCAGTATTAGCATCAATGGTTGCAAAACTGAGTCTCCAGTCTGCAGTTCAAACTCTGTGATTTCGCCAGGCTTTTCAAACACCGAGACTTCGATTTGAAATTCAATCAGTAATTCAAATTCGATCTTAATTTTCAATCCTAAGACCAAAGGTCGAGAGTTCCGTCTGTATTTTCAATACCTAGATATTCGCCTGCAATTGAAACAGCGATTGAACGTCATTGGGACTTCTCTTTTCCACGTCAAGACTTCAAGAACACCGGCTTCGTCCATATATTAAGACCTTATCCTGTCTTTAATCCCATAGAATTCTGCCTTCAGTTCAAACAGTATGACTTCGGCTAGCATTTCAAACGGTGAGACCTCGATCTCAAATTCAAACACTGACACTTTAAGACCTTATCCTGTCTTTAATCCCATAGAATTCTGCCTTCAGTTCAAACAGTATGACTTCGGCTAGCATTTCAAACGGTGAGACCTCGATCTCAAATTCAAACACTGACACTTTGGACTACAGTTTCCATACTTAATTTAAAATTCAAAGACCGAACTCCGAGATTTTCGTTGCAGTTTCAATAACTAGTTTAGTTTCAACTTTATTGAGAGTTCTCCCTTGGACATCAATGCTAAAATTTCGGTGTACAGTTCAAATACAAAAACCTTCGGCCTGCACTAAGTTTGCTATTTAGTTCCATAGATTTCGGCCTGCATTTTGAACACAGACTTTGAGTTGCAATACAATCGCTGAGAGTTTGGTCTGCTCCTTAATTCTATTCTAGACTTGAACATGCCGTTTAATCTCTGAGACTTTGTCATCAATTCAAACAGCGATTTTGGTTTCAAATTCATTGAGATTTCTCCCTTCCACGTCATCACTGCAGCTTCAGTCTGCAGTTCAAACACAGTGCCTTATCTTCGACTTTGGTCTGCAGTTCAATAGCTGAGACTGCTGTTTATTCCCATAGACCCGCAGTTCAACCTCGGGAAATTTAGCTTATCTATCAATTATGTCCACTGCTGAGACTTCGGTCAGCACAATTCTTTAGTTCCTGGGAAAAGGAAAAGTACAATGAAAAGAAGTAAGGGCTCACATCAAGCCGAATATTAGCTTTGGCGCATGTTAGCCATCATGGGACAGGGAAATCTGGATCCTCTTCTCAACGTTACCTAACCTATACAAAAGTTTGCATTTCGATCATCCATTTGCAGTTCAATCCCGGCAACTTCTGCCTGTATTTCCAACACCGAGACATTCATTAGAAAAATACCAAAGACGGGAGCCACCGTGGTGCAATGGTTAGCTTGCCCGCCTTGCATACACAAGGTCGTGGGTACGACCGAACACCAAAAATTTTTTCAGCCGTGGTTTATCCCACCTCAGTAATGCTGGTGACATTTCTGAGGGTTTCAAAGCTGTGGTTTCACTGGAATGTGGAACGCCGTTCGGACTCGGCTATAAAAAGGAGGTCCCTTATCATTGAGCTTAACATGGAATCGGGCAGCACTCAGTGGTAAGAGAGAAGTTCACCACTGTGGTATCACAATGGACTGAATAGTCTAAATGAGCCTGATACATCGGGCTGCCACATAACCTAACCTAACCTAAAGACGAGACTTCAGTCCGCATCATCATAATTGAGACTTTCCATCTTCATTTCAAACAGCTATAAGGTTCTGCCTATATTGAAACTTCTCCCTTCTTCGTCAACACAGAGGCTTCGGTGTACTGTTCAAACACAGCGTCTTCGACTGCATTTCAGTAACTAGGATTTTAGCCATGTTGTTTAATCCTATGGACTTCATCCTACAGTTCAATCTCTAAGACTTCTGCTTTCAAACACAGATTTCGATTTGCAATTCAACTATGGAGATTTTGATCTGCTGCTTAATGGCTACCGCTAATTCAATATCGGAGATTTCGGCCTGGTTTGCAACCCCTAATATTTAGGTCATCGCACTAATCTCTATGTCAACGGATGACAACGATCAGCCTCGGCCTGCAATTCAAACGGTGCGACTTTGCCCGGCATTTCGAACACTGAGATTTCAACCTCAAATTAAAACACTGACACTTTGGACCGCAGTCCAACACTAAGGCTTTGGTGTGCAATTCGAACACTACGACTTCGGCTGAGTCAAACCCTGACACTGTGGACTGCAATATGCAAATAGCGATTCAGTTTTACCTTCATTGTTTCCAACTGTCTTAGGCTTAGATCTGCAGTTGAAACACTACGATTTCAGCTGGCATCGGAAACACTGATACTTCGATCTCCAATTCTAAGACGAAAGGCCGACACTCCCGTCTGCAGTCTCAATACTTAGATGTTAATCGATTTAGTCTCAACTTCGTTGAGACTTCTCTCTTCCTCTACAACACTGAGTTTCCTACATGCATTTCATAAACTAAGACTTTAGTCGGTTGCCCATAGACACAATCCTAGAGTTCAGCTTCTGTTTCACAGTTCCATCTCAACCGTCTGCAGTCTGAGACTACATTTCAATCTTTGAGAATTGTTCTGCGATTTCAGCTGGAATCTGAAACACTGATACTTCAATCTGCAATTCTAAGACTAAAGGCCGACACTTCCGTCTGCAGTCCCAATACTTAGATGTTAATCGATTTAGTCTCAACTTCGTTGGGACTTCTCTCTTCCACTATAACACTGAGTTACCTACATGCATTTCATAAACTAAGACTTTAGTCTGTTGCTCATAGACACAATCCTAGAGTTCAGCTTCTGTTTCACAGTTCCATCTCTGAGACTTCGGCCTGCATATCAGCTAATGGGACTTCGATTTGCAATTCAACCGCTGAGATTTGGTCAACTCTTTAATTCCACAGACTTCGATCTACATTTCAATCTCTGAGAATTCGGTTGAAACACCGCGATTTCAGCTGGCGTCTGAAACACTGATACTTCGATCTCCAATTCTAAGACTAAAGGCCAACACTTCCGTCTGAAGTCTCAATACTTAGATGTTAATCGATTTAGTCTCAACTTCGTTGGGACTTCTCTCTTCCTCTACAACACTGAGTTTCCTACATGCATTTCATAAACTAAGACTTTAGTCTGTTGCCCATAGACACAATCCTAGAGTTCAGCTTCTGTTTCACAGTTCCATCTCTGAGACTTCGGTCTGCATATCAACTACTGGGACTTCGATTTGCAATTCAACCGCTGAGATTTGGTCAACTCTTTAATTCCACAGACTTCGATCTACATTTCAATCTCTGAGAATTCGGTTGAAACAACGCGACTTCAGCTGGCGTCTGAAACACGAATACTTCGTTTTCCAATTCTAAGACGAAAGGCCGACACTCCCGTCTGCAGTCTCAATACTTAGATGTTAATCGATTTAGTCTCAACTTCGTTGGGACTTCTCTCTTCCTCTACAACACTGAGTTTCCTACATGCATTTCATAAACTAAGACTTTAGTCTGTTGCTCATAGACCCAGTCCTAGAGTTCAGCTTCTGTTTCACAGTTCCATCTCTGAGACTTCGGCCTGCATATCAGCTACTGGGACTTCGATTTGCAATTCAACCGCTGGGATTTGGTCAACTCTTTAACTCCACAGACTTCGATCTACATTTCAATCTCTGAGAATTCGGTCTTTAGTTCAACCACAATAATTCAATACAACCTAAAAAGGCCTTAATAGATCCCTTAGTAATCACCACTCTGGAAATTTACTTCTTTACAAAGAAAAATTAAGCATGAACAACAACAAGAGGGGGTTATATCAATGGCATGACATAAGACACTCGTCTCTTCTGCACATACTCTTGTAATAATTATTCAATTTGTTTGCCAGTTTAGGAAGACAAAACCAAACGAAATCGCCTGCAATGTGTAATTGCAAATGAAACAAAACTTATTAAATATTTTACGCTTGAATGGTGGAACTGAAACGTATTCAACTTGCTCGCTTCAATTGCAGACATCATGCTAAAGACAGCAGGGCAGACGAATATATGCTCTAACTGACTTGGTGAAGATTATGGCAATGTTTCTGGGTTTTTTTTTTAGGAAACGAAGTCTCTCTAATTATGATAGTTTTTTTTTTTTGGGAAGAGCGTGTGTAGTACATCTTTACATAGAAATAATAGCAAAGTCACATTGCCTAATCCCTTTTACATGGCAATTGGAACAATTTGGGGAGAGGGAGAATCATTATGTGGCATGCGTGTTAGGCTGTTGAAACTCAATGGAATGTAGGGAAATTACCGTTAAGATGGTTCCGGTTCCCAAATTGTTACCGATAGCACATGTTGCCATCGTTTATTGCGTGTTTGGCATTAGACTAACGCCAAAACTCATTTTTGTTTTTGGATAGATGCGTAATAAACTAATTTAGGTAAAGGTACATGTGCTTGAAAAAGTGGTATTTCATCAATCGGAAGTTTTAGAAGAAAACGACACACATAGTTCTTTTGATGGGTATGGTGAAATAAGACCCAAAATTAAAATGAAATAAAATGCAAAATTGTAAATTTATCCTATCTCCTTCGCGCTACGATTTTGCATATAAGCGATAACGCTCGGGGGGAAATGAGTACATCAACAGTCTTAACCTAACCTAGGGAGCCACCGTGCTTCATTACAGCAATAGCATGCCCGCTTTGTATCATGGGTGCAAACCCGGTTTCTACCAAAAACACTAAAAAGTTTTTCAGCGGTGCAATGCTGGTGACATTTCTGAGTGTTTCTAAGCTTCTCCAAGTGCAATATCCAACGCTTTTCGGACACGGCTATAAAAAGGAGATCCCTTGTCATTGAGCTAAACATAGAATATGGCACCACTCAGTGATAATAGGGAAGTTCACCACTGTGGTATCACAATGGACTGAATAGTCTAAAGAGTCTGAAATAACCTAACCAAGTTACCATTAATGCTGCTCTCGTTTAGTTTTTTAGACTTGCAGGCAGAAACCTCCGTGTATGAGTCATAGGTCGAGGTGTCAATGTAGTCCAAAGTCTTAGTGCTTAAACTTCAGACCTAAGTCTCCGTGCTTGAAATGCAATCCGAAAACACAGTGTTAGGATCACAAACTTGACTATCGGCGGTCGAGATCTAAGCATTTAAACAGCAACTCAAAGTTCCAGCATTTAATTACCCAGTAAAAACTGACTAACGGCCATTTTCATGTAGCTCCGTTAGGCTTTAACTGCCAGTTAACAGAAAGAAAATTGCAAATATCTTCTCTTCGGTTAACTTTAAGTGAAAAATTTCAGCAGTTAAGTTCCTAACTGGCATATGAAATATATAAGCAAGATGTACAGATATATCCATGGTAAGGTATAAAAGTTCGTTAGCTAACGTAGCACAAACGGAGCTTCATGAAAATGGGGGTAAGTATAATATCTCCCTGCACAGTGTTCCACTTTTGAAACTGCTCTTCACTAATTGAAGTTATTTGCCGTCCCAGTTGATTCCAGCGACCCCCGCATACTACTGCCCACTCCCACAATCGGTTCAGACAAAACATATATGTCTAAGTTCCTTCAGGGAGCCACCGTGGTGTAATGGTTAGCATGCCCGCCTTGCATACACAAGGTCGTGGGTTCGATTCCTGCTACGACCGAACACCAAACAGTTTTTCAGCGGTGGATTATCCCACCTCAGTAATGCTGGTGACATTTCTGAGGGTTTCAAAGCTTCTCTAAGAGGTTTCACTGGAATGTGGAACGCCGTTCGGACTCGGCTATAAAAAGAAGATCCCTTGTCATTGAGCTTAACATGGAATCGGGTAGCACTCAGTGATAAGAGAGAAGTTCACCACTGTGGTATCACAATGGACTGAATAGTCTAAGTGAGCCTGATACATCGGGCTGCCATATAACCTAACCTAAGTTCCTTCAGTGTGGTCACACTGGGCAAATATTTGACAGAAATTGAAAAAGAATTCGTCGCCAAACCAGCAAACATTTTTAGTTCATATTGGATACATCACGGTAAGAGTATTTTCCGAAAACTGTATCCAGATATTTCGAAAGTGCTCCTGGAAAAAAGTTTGAAACTCATTTTAGGCAAATATTTGCCCTTAGTCCAGGTTCCCTAGTAGTTCATGGTAAACGTTGATAAAGAAAAAATAACTCGGTGTTGTCAAGGAAAATTGTCGCTTTACCCTACAAGGAAAAAAAAGTTCCCTACTTTCCACTACATTCCCATTCTAAAATTTCCCTATAATTTGCCCTACAATATTTGTCGTTAAATTTAAACAAAATTTACAAAACAAAAATGGGTCTATGTGCTTTATTATCTTAAAACATATGAAAATGCAACATATATTACGTAAAAATAAATTTGTATTACCACCACGGTTGCCACAGTTGGTAAAATTCTACCAAAAATAGATTTTTTTTCTGTTTGGTAGATTGGTACAATTCTTGCTATTTTGGTAGATCAAATCTCGATAGAAATAAAATTTTGGAAAAAGTTTATATAAAAATACAAATTTTCGAAACTGTTTAATAAAAAATAAAAAAAAATGAAAAAAAAATTCTATAGAATTAAATTTTTGAGAAAAACTCTATGGAAAAGAAATTTTGACAAAAAAATAAAGTTTTGACAAAATTTTCTATTAAAATAAAGGTTTGGCAAAATGTTTTATAGAAACAAAATTTTGACAAAATATTTTATAGAAATAAAATCTTGACAAAATTTTCTATAGAAATAAAATCGTGACCAAATTTTCTATAGAAATAAAATTTTGACAAAATTTTCTATAGAAATAAAATTTTGACAAAATTTTCTATAGGAATAAAATTTTGACAAAATTTTCTACAGGAATAAAATTTCTATATATATATGAAATTTTGAAAAAATAAAATTTTGACAAAAAATAAAATTTTGGCAAAATGTTTTATAGAAACAAAATTTTTTCAAAATATTTTATAGAAATAAAATGTTGACCAAATTTTCTATAGCAATAAAATCTTGACAAAATTTTCTCTAGGAATAAAATTTTGACAAAATTTTCTATAGAAATAAGATTTTGACGAAAATTTCTATAGGAATAAAATGTTGACAAAATTTTCTAAAGGAATAAAATTTCTATAGAAATATTTGTTTGGTAGATTTGTGGTAAGATTTTCTTCAAATTTTGGTTATGGTTATTTTGATCCGTGGTTACCACACATTGTTAAAGATCAAGCCTTGTCGGCGTCTAATTTCCTCCTCTAGAGCCTCCAAACTGTAAAAATTATTAAAATTTGGGTTGAGTGAAAAAGTCCCTACATTGTGCCCCTATGTCCCTACACGACGTTAAATATTAGAAAAAACCTACATGTAGGGAATTTCCCCTACTTTTGCCAACACTGAATTAACTGTCCGGCACAAAATTGGAAGTTGTTCCAAAGTCACAACGCTAAAAGCATTTCCAAAAATGCCCTCCCAAAGACATTCTTTATTTTAAAAACACGAGAAGTTCTTTTATTTAAATTTTTTATAACTCGTTTTTTTTTTCATTTTTTTAATGGGTAATTTAAAGACTTATTGTTTCAAATAGGTTAAAAACAGGCTAAGAATAAATAAAATATTGGAAATTATTTAAATTTTGTCGAAAAAAATGCTAAATCTTTTCCAGAAAAATTGCGCATTTTTACAAATATTTGTTGTCAAACTTTCACACAAACGTTAGAATGCTATAAAAATCATAAAAAGTTTTAAAAAATATTTATTTGGCAAAATTTTCTATAGAAATAAAATTTTGACAAAATTTTCTATAGAAGTAAAATTTTGACAACATTTTCTCTAGGAATAAAATTTTGAGAAAATTCTCATTAGAAATAAAATATTGGCAAAATTTTGTATAGAGATAACATTTTGACAAAATAGAAATAAAATTATGACAAAATTGTCTATTTTCAAAAGAAACAAATTTTTAACAAAATGTTCTATAAGAAACATTTTTGAGGAAATTTTCAATAGAAATAAAATTTTTAAAATTTTTAAAAATTTCTATAGAACAAAATTTCACAAAAGTTTCTGTAGGAAAAATTTTGGAGAAAATAAAAAAAATTTCTATAGAAATAAAATTTTGACAAAATTTTCTGTAGAAATAGAATTTTGACAAAATTTACTATAGAAATAAAATTTTGACAAAATTTTCTATAGCAATAAAATTTTGACAAAATTTTCTATAGAAACAAAATTTAACAAAATTTTCTATAGCAAAAATTTTTGCGAAAATTTTCTATAGAAATAAACTTTCCATATTTTTTAAAAATTTCTATAGAAAAAAAAATTTACAATATTTTCTATAGAAAATATT
Organism: Haematobia irritans; assembly: GCF_050003625.1. Classification (NCBI taxonomy): domain Eukaryota; kingdom Metazoa; phylum Arthropoda; class Insecta; order Diptera; family Muscidae; genus Haematobia; species Haematobia irritans. The sequence goes on from NC_134399.1 coordinate 7,181,006, forward strand.
TTTTGAGAAAATAAAAATATGTTCTGTACAAATAAAATATTGACAAAATTTTCTATATAAATAAAATTTTGACTAAATTTTCTATAGAAATACAATTTTGACTAAATTTTCTATAGAAATACAATTTTGACAAAATTTTCTTTAAAAATAAAATTTTGACAAAATTTTCTATAGAAATAAAATATTGACAAAATTCTCTATCGAATTAAAATTTTGACAAAATTCTCTCTAGATTTTTTTTTTAAATTTGGTAGATTTTTGGTAAAACTTTCTTGTGCCAAAAATATTTTTGGCACTTCATCCATTTTAGGAAAATATGAACTATTTTCATTTACAATTAAATATTATTCGAGCTTTATGGACAATTTTCATATTTAGTAAAATTGTGTACTTCATTCACAGAAAAAAATTTCCATAGTTAAACTAACGCTAAATTTAACTTATTTTTATTGGAAAAAATTTATTTGCTTGTTGTTAAATTTTATTATTTTTATCGAAATTTTCCACAGCTTAATGAAATCTTAGTTTTTTTAAGTATGTCTCAAAAATTTTATGAACTAAACGTGAGTATAAAGTTCAATGACTGTACATATAAGTTCAATATGCAAACTAAAGCAAAAGAAGATTTTCGTACGATTCCCAAAAGTAGTAAGAATGAACTACTGTATGGTTAAAATGCTCATGATTTGGCTCCAATGATTTTCTTCTTTACTTTTAGTTAATTTTTTCTTCTATGAGATGGTGTAATTTCATGAACTGCAGTTAAAAAGTACAACAGGGCATTAAGATTTCGTGGTTTTAACAACGCTATGTGGAAATCTCAAAATGTGGAGTAAAATTTAGTTCAATTTTCGTGCGAGGTAGTTCATTCTTCCTATAAAACAGTTCACTTTTTTTCGGTGTTTATATAAAATGTTCTTTTTAATTTTTAGTTCACGTCATTAAAGTAAGCAAAACATTATTAAAATAAGAAAAATTTTCTCACATTTGGCAAAAGTGAACTGAAATCAACTAATTTTCAGTAAATAAAATAAGGTTAAATCGGCTATAAAAAATTTCGTTGTGTTTTTTCTGGGGGTATAAAAGGGGCAAGATGTACCTTAAATTCCATGTCCTGAAATCCGATGACCCCAAAGGACTTGGTACTAAAATAAGGATATTGCATCAATTATTTGGTTCGTATCCTCCGATTTCGTGACTATCGATCTCCTAAAATGGGTCGGAAATGTTGAAGACCTCATCCCAAAAGATAGTAAATTATATTCCTTTTCTACGTGTGATGGCCCAAATGTCGGTAGCCTAAGTTACCTATGTTGAATGACGCAATATTTTATTTTATTATCTCACTTAAGATTAATAATCAAATTTTCAACTACACAAGAAAATTTGATTATTAATCTTCTAATTCGAGGAAATCTATTTTTTCTTCTAGTTCTCCCACCAAAATATCAAAGGATACTTCTTTTTTTGGTTTTATTATTTTGCCATAAAGACCAATAATGACATAATGTCTTGGTAACAGAATGCTAGATAATATATTCGTTGTCATAACATTTCTTGATGGACAAAGTGTTAAAGAAATGACATAAAGACAAAAACAAGGAACCAGGACGGACAACAAAAAATCTCCAGAAGGCATTTTAAATATCAATGACAATCAAGGCCTTTTAAATACCAACGACACCATGACTTTAAAAGGATTTAGAGGAAAGAGGATGACAGAGGTTAAATAATTTTTCTCTTCAAAAATTTTTTTTGGAAGTCTGGGCGAGGGAGGAAGGTATCTAGCTATTACCTTAAACGGATAACATAAAAAGTCATCATAAATGGTCAAACCATTAAGGGTAAAAAAGGTTTGTTAAAAAACCAGGATAATGTCGTTGTTGCTGATGATGATGGGGTAAAAGGCTTTGAAAATACCAAAGAGGATAATGACGACGAGGACGACGACAGCAATGAGTTCAAAAAATAAACACTTGACGCTCTTTTAAGAAGTGGGCTGATAAGGCGGAACTCATAAACACATAACGCACTAACACATCATCAACCCAGCCACTTAGTTCACACAGCGACTAAGGAAAGAAAAAGTAATGCATTCTCTCGCATACACACATACACACATAGCCATACGAATGCATTTCAAGTCCTGGCCTCTGTGTAGGACTCTCTATGCTGGTTTACCCGATATGTCAAAGTATGTGTGTGGACTAAGTGTAAGTGTCGATGCCGGAGTTCCAAAAGAATCTACCCATAGGGGTTAAGAGGCTTTTCAAGTTTTACAAAAAACAGACGAAATAACGAAACACAGCAATAGCAACAACACCAAGAAAAGCCAACGGCAGTTATATTCTCACACTACCAGAGAAATTTTGAAAATGGCACCCCAACATATGAATGGATGTACGTACAAACGGATATATGGATGGAGTACATTTTTACACAGAGACACTCACTCACTCACACTCACTCAGTCATACAAAAAGCAAATGGGTAAGAGTGCCACTGAGTAGCCTTGTTGTGAAGTGTATTAAGCCTTTTGAATATTCCCTGCCTTGCCTACCAGTTTTCAACACCACCATCCCCAGACTCTGGCGATGGGCCATAATAGTCAACAACAACAACAACACCAACAGGATTTTCTTGTAATGAGCAGTAGCAACATCGGCGTGAAATTATATGCAAATACTCGTTGCTCAAGTACCTTACACGTTTATAACATGTAACCGTGTGTTACCCAACCAACCCAAAAGCCAGACCCAGCCAGGCTTACAGCAATTCGCCTTCGCCTTCACTTCACCTTCAGTAAGTACTAACAAAAAAAAGTGACGACTCTTTAGTGTCGTATGTAAATATGAATGAACGAATGAAATGAGGTGATGGTGGTGTTGGTGTTGGTGGCCATGGCTAACTGCTATGGACTCCTCGTCTCTCTATCTCGGGCAATGTCTGGATATACCATCTCATGAGGTTCGTTTTACCTCTCCCCCTATCAAGATTGGCTAGGTTTTTTTTATTCACACAGCAAAAGAACTCTGATAATGATGGCTGATGGGTTTTGCCTGCCTGTTGTTATTGGGGTATACTTGGAATGGCAAAACACATCCATGTCCACATCCGAGTGTTGATCGTTGCACGGTAGCTAATTAAGCCACTTATGTAGTATGTGCTGCATGTGCCACGTACATATTTAGTTGGTTTGATATTTTAGGACTTTTTTTCATCTCGTCGTTTTTTTTTTGCTTTTTGCAATGCGTTCCTTTCATAGAAACATAGAGGAAAAAAATTACATCAAGAACGACAACTTATATACCAAGAAAAAAAATACGATTCCGGAGTCTAAGCCTTTCCAAAAGTATCGTAGAATAAACACACAAATTGTTATTTCACTTAATGGGACGAGACCAAGAAGTCAGCTTAATGTTAGGCCTATAGAAATTCTGGGCTAGGGCCATGGATAATAGAGTGGTCCAGAAAATGCCAAATTTTTATAAAATATTCACTACAATCGAAGCATTTCGATTTATACACTGAAAAAACAGTGAACCCACCAGGAAGAAAACTTTCGGTTAATTTTAGAAAATTTTGAATATATGTAGAAAATTTTAACTAAACAATAATCACGCCCATGGCATAAAAATAAGTAAATATTTTTCCACTAATTCAAGAAAATTTATTAGACATAACAGGTTGGCTGATAAGTCCCCGGTCTGACAAATAGATGGCGTCGCTAGTATTAAATGCATATTATTTTTATATAGTACTAACCTTCAAGTGATTATTGTGAAAAAAAACGGAAAAAAAGGAATTTCGTGTTTTGATAAAATACTGTTTTCTGAAGGGAAAAAATACGGTGGAAGCAACTAAGTTTTTTTTCACTTGTTAAAGAAAATTTTGTAGTTCGAAGGAAAAACTTGGAGTTCCAAATTGCAATAATGTCTTTAGTTCATGATGGATGCATTTTTGGTCAAATTTACAAATTTAAACAAATTCTGAACTATTTTGTGGAAGACACGAATTTAGTTAATCTTTATGCTTCATTTGATTATATTTTTCCTCGGTTTTAGTTAATTTAACTAACGTACACAAAAAATTATTAGAGTAAGGGAAACTTCCTCCAAACATAATAATTCCATGAACTAAAATAAAGTTAAATTGGCTTTAGTGAAATAGAGAGTTCACTTTTTTTTGAGTGTAGAATAACAAATAGTGAAATTGATAAAATGCCTAAGAATTATATTTGACACATTAAGGAAGAACTTTGTCATTCCGCACATCGAAATATTGTTCTAAGACCCCATAAAGTATACACTCTGTTAGAAAAATATGTTTTTCATATGTTCCGATATAAACAAAATGTGTTTTGGGCACAATTTTTAAACACAATATATTTAGATGCAAACATGTAATATTCCTAAACTAACACTAAATGTTTAGGACACATATGCTAATATATTAGAATATATTATGTTTGGGTCATGAATGTTTCACAAAAATAATATGTGTGAATGTAAACATATATAAATTTACAAATTTCGAGTAAACATATATATGTTGTGATATTTTATTATCTAAATATTATTTAATTTAAATATTATTTAGTTTGAATATTAGAATGAGTATTCGGAGTAACGAGAATAGACACACGGACGAAAAATACTGTTTTTCATATGTTTGGGTGTAAAAATTATATGTTTGAAACTCAAATTTTTTAACACAATATTTTTAAGTACAAGCTTATAATCGCAACAAAAAAAGCGTAGCTAAAAAAGTAGTAAAAATTTTCTTTTTGGATCCGGAAGTGGTGCAAAATTGGCGCAGAAGCGATGAATTTAACATGGGCTTGTCATAGGACGGAAGTCCTCCAATTCAACAGCCGTTACGCTGAATTTGCATCACTTCTTTAGGTGTGATCCGAATTTAATGTTTTGGATGTAAATTAAAAAAATTCTGTGATATTTTGTCAAATAAATAATTTTTATAATTTTTTATAATTTTTAATGGATTCTAACGCTTGTCGGAAACGTTTGACCTCAAATATTTTCAAAAATTCACAATTTTTTCAGATTGGATTTAACATTTTTTTCGACAAAATTTAAATGATTTGTACCATTGTGTGAATTCTTACTCTGTTTTCAACCTATTTGAAAGAAAAAAAGTTAAAATTACCCATTAAAAATATGAAAAACCATGTTATAAAAAAATTGAATTAAAAGAACTTCGTGGGTAGTTAAAATAAAGAACATCATTGGGAGCGCATCTTCTGGAAGTGCATTTAAAGGTGTGCCTTTGGAAGAAATTCCAATTTTTTTTTGCTGGGATGTTCATAAACTAGCATAACATTTTTGGGACACATAGGTTAGGTTAGGTTATGTGGCCACCCAATGTATCAGGCTCACTTAGACTATTCAGTCCATTGTGATACCACAGTGGTGAACTTCTCACTTATCACTGAGTGCTGCCCGATTCCATGTTAAGCTCAATGACAAGGGACCTCCTTTTTATAGCCGAGTCCCAACGGCGTTCCACATTCCAGTGAAACCACTTAGAGAAGCTTTGAAAGCCTCAGAAATGTCACCAGCATTAATGAGGTGGGATAATCCACCGCTGAAAAACTTTTTGGTGTTCGGTCGTAGCAGGAATCGAACCCACGACCTTGTGTGTGCAAGGGGGCATGCATGGGGTATACGTTACAGAAGCGATTTTTTTTGAGGGTGTATGCAATCCATCGTGGAAGACACATAAGACTCGGACTGGCCGAACTTACGGCCGTATATACTTGTTGCATTTTATTTCTATGGAAAATTTTCACAAAATTTTATTTCTCTAGACATTTTTCACAAAATTTTATTTCTATAGAAAAGTTTGTCAAAATTTCATTTCTAAATAAAATTTCGTCAAACATTTTGTTTATATAGACAATTTTATCAAAATTTTATTTCTATAGAAAATTTTGTCAAAATTTTATTGCTATAGAAAATTTTGACAAAATATTATTGCTATAGAAAATTTTGTCAAAATTTTATTTCTATAGAGAATTTTGTCAAAATTTTAATTCTATAGAAAATTTTGTTCAAAATTTTATTTCTATAGAAAGTTTTGTTCAAAATTTTATTTCTATAGAATATTTTCTCAAAATTTTATATAGAAATTTATAGAAATTTTCTATAGAAAATTATGTCAACATTTTATTTCTATAGAAACTTTTGTCAAAATTTTATTTCTAAAAAATTTTTCATAGAAAATTGTGTCAAAATTTTATTTCTATAGAAAATTTTATCAAAATTTTATTTCTATATAAAATTTTGTCAAAATTGTATTTCTATAGATAATTTTGTTATTTCTATAGAAAATTTTGTCAAAATTTTATTTCTATAGAAACTTTTGTCAAAATTTTATTTCTATAGAGAATTTTGTTCAAAATTTTCTTTCTATAGAAAATTTTGTTCAAAATTTTCTTTCTATAGAATATTTTCTCAAAATTTTATTTCTATAGAAAATTTTGTCAAAATTGTATTTCTATAGAAAATGTTGTTCAAAATTTTATTTCTATAGAAAATTTTGGTCAAAATTTTACATCTATAGAAAAATTTATAATATGCTTGGATGCAAACATATATTAATTCAGAAATAGCCTATAAACATAATGTGTTTAGAAAGAGAGACCTAGAGAGTATGCTGCAAGTAAGATAATGGAAATAACCAATTGGCGCCTTAAAAATATATCCACACAAAGAAAATTGCATTAAAATTTTTTACTACCAGTGTATGCCCTAAGGTAAAACATAATATGTTTGAACAATACAAACAATATTTTGTTTGCACCAATCCAGAAAATATATATGCTAGAAGCAAAATGTGTTTGGGGTATATGTTACAGAAGCGATTTTTTTTTGAGGGTGTATGCTATCCATGGTGGAAGATACATAAGATTCGGACAGGCCGAACTTATGGCCGTATATACTTGTTGCATTTTATTTCTATAGAAAATTTTCACAAAATTTTATTTCTATAGACATTTTTCACAAAATTTTATTTCTATAAACATTTTTCACAAAATTTTATTTCTAAATAAAATTTGGTCAACATTTTGTTTATATAGACAATTTTATCAAAATTTTATTTCTATAGAAAATTATGTCAAAATTTTATTGCTATAGAAAATTTTGTCAAAATTTTATTTCTAAAAAATTTTCTATAGAAAATTATGTCAAAATTTTATTTCTATAGAAACTTTTGTCAAAATGTTATTTCTATAGAGAATGTTGTCAAAATTTTATTTCTATAGAAAAGTTTTTCAAAATTTTATTTCTACATAAAATTTGGTCAACATTTTGTTTATATTTATTAATTTTATCAAAATTTTATTTCTATAGAAAATTTTGTCAAAATTTTATTGCTATAGAAAATTTTGTCAAAATTTTATTGCTATAGAAAATTTTGTCAAAATTTTATTTCTATAAAAAATTTTGTCAAAATTTTATTTCTAAAAAATTTACTATAGAAAATTGTGTCAAAATTTTATTTCTATATAAAATTTTACCAAAATTTTATTTCTATAGAAAATTGTATCAAAATTTTATTTCTATAGACAATTGTATTATTTCTATAGAAACTTTTGTCAAAATTTTATTTCTATAGAGAATTTTGTCAAAATTTTAATTCTATAGAAAATTTTGTTCAAAATTTTATTTCTATAGAAAGTTTTGTTCAAAATTTTATTTCTATAGAATATTTTCTCAAAATTTTATTTCTATCGAAAATTTTGTCAAATTGTATTTCTATAGAAAATTTTGTTCAAAATTTTATTTCTATAGAATATTTTCTCAAAATTTTATTTCTATAGAAAATTTTGTCAAAATTTTATTTCTGTAGAAAATTTAAATTTTGATTAGTCTGTAACATTTGTTTTTTAATAAATCCTCTAACATTTAAGAAAAAATTTACATGTTTAACACTCTCAAGATGTGTATACAATTAATCCAAAAATATATCGATTTCCCCCTCCCCACCCTAATACATTTAAATATAAAAAGTCATATACTTATATTTCGTAGTTTTTTACTTTTGTATTCACATACACATACACGTATATGCAAATAATGTCGACATTCATGTAACAACGTGGTAAGCCTATTATCACGTATTGAAATCTTTTATTATTCTTAGCCAACGTCGTTGTTTTCTTTTCCACTCTTGTTATTGGAGTATTCCTAACATCCATATGTAGCCCTTAGGCGATTTTTTATAATGTGCAACGCCTTGACGGAGTCCTCATCGCGCAGTAAATCAAAATCTTATGGCACAGAGTATAAATGGACATAATAAAACTATAAAAACGAACGCCCCATAATAATTACAAACTGTGAAATGTAAAGCCTACATCAATTCCAAAGAAGAGGCCACTAATTAGTGAAGAACTTAAAGTACTAGGGTTAGCTAATGCATGTATGTGGGAGAGACAGAGAGAGCTAGTAAGAGGAATAATTAAAACTGCATTTTTATAAACACCAATGAATGATAGTGACTATGCGTGATAGTGGCAACCCTAGCCCATTATTAAGAGAAACTATGAAATGCTGTTTGGTAAAGTTGTCAAAATATTCCTTTCCAACTAAGAGGTACAAAATTTTCTATAGAAATAAAGATTTGACAAAATGTTCTATAGAATTATTATTTTAACAACATTTTTTTGTAGGAATAAAATTTTGACAAAATTTTTTATAGAAAAAAAAAATTACAGAATTTTCAATAAAAATAAAATTTTGACAAAATTTTCTATAAAAATAAAATTTTGACAAAATTTTCTATAAAAATAAAATTTTGACAAAATTTTCTATAAAAATAAAATTTTGTCAAAATTTTCATCTTGTTGTAGGCTGTATTGGTTAGTCATCGGTTAGTAATCATCAAAGCCTGTCGGTGGACTCCTAGACGGCGATGTGTGGTACGATAAAATTTAACTTCCGGATTAGCGTCAGCCCTCGTGGCGTTCTTGCTCATCTAGAGCCTCACGTCCAACCATACAACCAAAAAAAAAAGAACTTATCTCACCCAGAGAAGGAATATGATCACCTCAAACATGTTTTAAGAGCAAAATGTTATTTTTGGGTGGTGACCATCTAACATGGTTTTCGCAACCAATTTATTTTCTCGGAAATCATGTATCTGATTTCGGCAAGCAGGTTATATTTGACGATAAAATAACATTTTAGTGACAAACATGTTACATGGTCACCATACAAAAATAACATTTTGCTCTTGAAACATCTAACATGGTTTTCGCAACCAATTTATTTTCTCGGAAATCATGTATCTGATTTCGGCAAGGAGGTTATATTTGACGATAAAATAACATTTTAGTGACAAACATGTTACATGGTCACCATACAAAAATAACATTTTGCTCTTGAAACATGTTTGAGGTGATCATATTCCTCCTCTGCGTGCTCGTACCACTTTTATTCTGCTCGGTTTACAGTGTTGATGCAACAAATAGGACAAACAAAAATAACATTTGTGAGGATTCTGGTGTTGGTGAATCCCCATATAGCCCGCCCTACGGGTCGCTCCAAGGCGGATCCCCTTGGACCGCTCATATTTTCTATAAAACTGAAATGTTGACAAAATTTTCTATAAAAATAAAATTTTGAAAAATTTTTATATAGAAATAAAATTTTGACAAAATTCTCTATAGAAATAAAATTTGGCAAAATTTTCTATAAAAATAAAATCTTGACAAAATTTTTTATAAAAATAAAATTTTGACAAAATATTCTATAAAAATATAATTTTGACAAAATTTTCGTTACGATTAAAATTTTGACAAAATTTACTATAGAAATAAAAATTTGAGAAAATTTACTATAAAAATGAGAAATCAGTTTGTGAGAAATAGGGTTTGTAATAAGAAACAAGTAAGGAAAGTCTAAAGTCGGGCGGGGCCGATATCCTGCACCACTTTGTAGATCTAAATTTTCGATACCATATCACATCCGTCAAATGTGTTGGGTGCTATATATAAAGGTTTATCCCAAATACATACATTTAAATATCACTCGATCTGAAAAGAATTTGATAGACTTCTACAAAATCTATAGACTCAAAATTTAAGTCGGCTAATGCACTAGGGTGGAACACAATGTTAGTAAAAAATATGGGAAACATTTAAATTTGAAGCAATTTTAAGGTAACTTCGCAAAAGTTTATTTATGATTTATCGCTCGATATATATGTATTAGAAGTTTAGGAAAATTAGAGTCATTTTTACAACTTTTGGACTAAGCAGTGGCGATTTTACAAGGAAAATGTTGGTATTTTGACCATTTTTGTCGAAATCAGAAAAACATATATATGGGAGCTATATCTAAATCTGAACCAATTTCAACACGCAAATTTGGCACGCATACACTCATAGAAAAAAGCATGCACGGCGTGCTCATTTCAAAACGATTCGTTCATGAAAGTGAATCAACACACATGTGGTGTCAAACTGTGAACAGGCGGTGTCAATCTGACAACGATAAAATGACACCATGCGTTGTCAAAACAACAACCAGCGTTCATGATCTGAAAACGTTATGGTTACGACTTTATAAACAAAATTAAGAAAAAAGATTCCCGCTATCGTGACTCGAACCTGTGTTTTCTGCACCATACTCGTTAACATCGCTTTAGCACATTGCACCACCGAGGGAGTTGCCATAACAACGTCTAACGATTATTTTAAGACTTTTCATGGCGAAAGAAACATGAATGCCGTTCATGAAATCGTGAACGCCCGTGGACGAAATTGTGAACATTCCGTTTTGACTTTTTGTGAACGTTTCCGTTTCATAATGTCACCGTCCGTTCACGACTATGGAACGTAATTTTTTTTCTATTAGTGTAGTAATGTTAATTCTACTACCTGTGCAAAATTTCAACTAAATCGGAGCAAAAAATTGGCCTCTGGGGTCATATGAGTGTAAATCGGGTGAAAGCTATATATGGGAGCTATATCTAAATCTGAACCGATTTCAACCAAATTTGGCACGCATAGCTACAATGCAAATTCTACTCCCTGTGCAAAATTTCAATTAAATCGGAGTAAAAAATTGGTCACTGTGGTCATATGAGTGTAAATCGGGCGAACGATATATATGGGAGCTATATCCAAATCTGAACCGATTTCAATAAAATTTGGTACACTTGACTACACTACTAATTGTACTTCTAGTGCAAAATTTGAACCAAATTTGGGTAAAACTCTGGCTTCTGGGACCTTATTAGTCCATATCGGTCGAAAGATATATATGGGAGCTATATCTAAATCTGAACCGATTTCAATAAAATTTGGCACACTTGACTATAGTACTAATTGTTCTTCTTGTGCAAAATTTTAAGCAAATTAGGGTAAATATATGGGAGCTATATCTAAATCTGAACCGATTTCAATAAAATTTGGCACACTTGACTACACTACTAATTGTACTCCTAGTGCAAAATTTCAACCAAATTTGGGTAAAACTCTGGCTTCTGGGACCGTATTAGCCCATATCGGGCGAAATATATATATGGGAGCATTATCTAAATCTGAACCGATTTCTTCCAAAATCAATAGGGTTCTATTCTGAGCCAAAACACATACTTGTGCCAAATTTTAAGTCGCTTGGACTAAAACTGCGACCTAGACTTTGATTACAAAAATGTGTTCACGGACAGACGGACATGGCTATATCGACTCAGGAGCTCACCCTGAGCATTTTTGCTAAAGACACCATGTATCTATCTCGTCTCCTTCTGGGTGTTGCAAACATATGCACTAACTTATAATACCCTGTTCCACAGTGTGGCGCAGGGTATAAAAAGCGGAAAGACCAATTTGTATTGGTGAACTTTTTACGTAAAAAATTCACCAAAATTATCGCAACGTGAAAGTCGAAATTTGAAAAGGCCAAAAAAGTTATAAATAGCATTTTTGAAAATTTTATAAAAACTCAAAAATCCATTTTTTAACAATTTTGAAAAAATTGCCTTTTTCAAATTTGGAAAAAGTAAAAACGTTTACTTTTCCAAAAAATATCAAAATTTTAATTTTGATTGTCGCATTTTCATGTGTAAGTGCCTATTAAAGGGTGATACGGTCAAAATTTGGTCAATATAAACTTGACGTATTTCTTTCAATTTTGCATTTAAAAAACCTGAACACCCCTCATTTTAAAGGTGTGTGTGTGTGTGTGTAGAATGTTGCTCCTATTTTGATTTTGGAATTCACTCTTCAGTTGTCAAAATGCCGTCCAAGCAAGAAGAGCAGCGTATCAAAATTTTGCTCGCGCATCGCGAAAATCCGAGCTACTCGCACGCAAAGCTGGCAAAATCGCTAAAAGTTGCCAAATCAACCGTTACAAATCTAAAGTGTTTGGGGTACGTTTGTCGACAGCCAGGAAGTGTGGATGGGGGGGAAATCGAAAACCGGAAGCCGCTGAGACGACAAAGAGAGTTGCCGGTAGTTTCAAGCGAAACCCTAACCTCTCTCTCCGAGATGCCGCAAATAAGCTGGGTGTATCGTCTACAACCGTGCATCGAGCCAAAAAACGAGCTGGACTATCGACTTACAAGAAAGTAGTGACTCCAAATCGCGATGATAAACAAAATACGACGGCCAAAGCGCGATCCCGGAGACTGTACACGACGATGCTGACGAAGTTTGACTGCGTGGTAATGGACGACGAAACCTACGTCAAAGCCGACTACAAGCAGCTTCCGGGACAGGAGTTTTATACGGCAAAAGGAAGGGGAAAAGCAGCAGATATTTTCAAGCACATAAAACTGTCAAAAGTTCGCAAAGAAATATCTGGTTTGGCAAGCCATCTGTACATGTGGCTTGAAAAGCAGCATTTTCATAGCTTCCGGGACTGTCAACCAAGAAATTTACGTGAAAGAGTGTTTGGATAAACGTCTGCTGCCTTTCCTGAAGAAACACGGTTGTTCCGTACTGTTTTGGCCGGATTTGGCATCTTGCCATTACGGTAAAAAGGCCATGGAGTGGTACGCCGCCAACAACGTGCAGGTGGTTCCCAAGGACAAGAGCCCTCCCAACACGCCATAGCTCCGCCCAATTGAGAAATACTGGGCTATTGTCAAGCGGAACCTAAAGAAGACCAAAAAAACTGCTAAGGACGAGCAGCAGTTCAAGGCAAACTGGCTTCCTGCGGCGAAGAAGGTGGACAAGGTGGCTGTACAAAATCTGATGGCAAGTGTCAAGCGTGAGGCCCGGCAATTCGGATTTGGAAAAGCGAAAGCCTAACTAAATATTTTTCCTGAATTTTATACTAATTGAACTTGAAAAATAAATTTAATTTGATTTTTTAAATAAACGATTTCACCGATTTACACGCGTTTTCCCTTGACCAAATTTTGACCGTATCACCCTTTACAGCGAGTAATAAAAAAAACTCCTTTATATTGATATTTAATGAATGCCTTCCTCGGTTATATAAATATACTCCATTTTTCAATTGTTCCCCTTGATTTACCTTGCTAATGAACTTTCTTTGGAACTTCCTCACTTGCATTATTGGAAATCAAGGGCAATCCCCTATCTTATGAACCTTATTAACCTACAAAGTTAAGGGTACGTAATTACTTTGTCGGCTTTGACATAGTTTTTTGTTTTTCTTCAATTCATTAGCCCTATAAATAAAACCTCTATGGCAACAGATAAGCAACCTAACAATCTTAGAATTCAAATTCAAATTTGAATATATGTCTATGTATATGTAGTGTATATTTATTTCTACATCCATATCATAACTTGTCTTATACCCATGTTCCCTTATTGTTTTTTATTCTTATTACCTTTATTCCCTTCCTTTTTGTATGAACAGGAAGAAGTTGGCGGCTTTATGTTTTTAAAGCTCAAAGAAACAAAAGAAATTTGAATAAAGTTTTGAAGCATTCTAACACTGTGTCATTGATATTTTCCTATGTTTGCAAATTGTCTTACTTTGGTTTTATGTTTTTTTGTCGGCATCATTGTTTATGAATATTAAGCGTATTAAGGTAGACGGCGGCAGTAAGCAGATCCTTTAGTGATCAAATTTTCTGGTATCCTCGTACTACTTTGTTGTTCTAGAGAGGAGTAGAGAATAACGTAGCATTCGCCTTTGTTGTGTTCTCTTTGTTATACTCTCTTAATTTTTGAAAATACCTTTATCTAGAGTGTAATCAGTTGTGAGAGAGTTCAATTGGGAAGAGATAATTATCAAATTTTTTTAATTTCGACTTTTGACGTAACGCCATTTGATTTTTTGGTAAATTTGCAGCATAAAAAAAGATAAAAAATCATTATGTTCAATTAATCGATTTAATTCGATTTTCAAGAATTGAGAATCTTCAAAAAAAATTGTCTGACTGCCTACCGTTCAGATTAAAACTTTCAGAATTCCCGCTATTTTGCATGGACTCGTTTATTTTATACAGGCAAATCAAATTCGAAGATGTACTACGAGGAATGGGGATTATATGACTTTTCAGTTTGTTTTCAAAATTTAAAAAATTCCAAAAAAAAGTTTTTTTAAAGCCGACTGATCGGCTTTTGCAAAAATTGACTCTTTCGGATTCTTTCGCAATTTTTTCAACTCTTTAAAAATTTTAAAAAGTTGACTTTTACATTTATTAAAAAATCGACTTTTGACGTAGCGCCATTCGACTTTTTCAGCATAAAGAAATCGAAATCCGAATCTTTATGTTCCTCTAGTCGATTTTTTAGGAATGAGAATCGTAGTCGATTTTTCGTCTTATTCAAAACTTGGAAATGCAAGATTACAGTTTTTTCAAAATATTTTCTTTTTAAATTTTGTCGACTTTTTCAAAATATTTTCTTTTTAAATTTTGTCGACTTTAAAAATTTAAAAAAGTCGACTTTTGTACGATTATTGAAAAAATCCCATTTGATTTTTGAAAAGCGAATTAAATCGACTAAGATTCGCAACCATCGTCAAGTTAACCGTTCCGATTGAGTAATCAAGAATGTCTTCTTCATATATCTCGTGTAACTCTCGCAACATCCCTCGGTTCGACTTTGGTGAGTTTTGAAGCTGTAGAAACCTCCTCGTCCATACGTTGTTCTTCCATGTCTGCATCTTTGTTATCTCTCTCGATTTCGAATCAGTTTATTTCTGACTCTGATGGAATCATCCGACTGATCATATGGATACCATGAAAGCTGCAACTTATATGACCTTGGCTCTGGGAATAGACTCAATTTTCAGTAAAAACACCGCATGCCATCTTGGTCCATCCACCTCAACCCAAAGGTCACCAGCGGTTGGAAAATCTGTGGATCAGGATCAGGAGGGTTTCCAGGTATCCAAGCATGTGCTCTAGGTCTAGCAAGCTCGACTGCCGGCTCCTTCTTAAAATTTAATAATTAGCATCAACACAGCTTTAAAACAATCGACAGATCGCTGGTCCGCAAATGCGATTAACTTAAATCGTCCTTGATACCATCCAGACTCTTGGCGTACGAGATTTGGACCGTGAAATCTTTTTATGCACCTGAGCTCTAGAGTCATTGTGTCTCATGGTTATGTTAGGTTATGTGGCAGCCCGATGTATCAGGCTCACTTAGACTATACAGTCGATTGTGATACCACAGTGGTGAACTTCTGTCTTATCACTGAGTGCTGCCCGATTCCATGTTAACCTCAATGACAAGGGACCTCCTTTTTATAGCCGATTCCGAACGGCGTTCCACATTCCAGTGAAACCACTTAGAGAAGCTTTGAAACCCTCAGAAATGTCACCAGCATAACTGAGGTGGGATAATCCACCGCTGAAAAACTTTTTGGTGTTCTGTCGTAGCAGGAATCGAACCCACGACCTTGTGTATGCAAGGCGGGCATGCTAACCATTGCACCACGGTGGCTCCTGAGCTCTAGAGTCATTGCATCCCATGCTCCCTCGCTAATGATAGCAACGGCAACGCTCTCTTTTGAAATTCATCTTTTGATCCCTTTCGAAGCTGACAATTCATCCGGCCGTCGTTCCCTTTTGCCAGCTTCAAGAATTCCTTTTTTTAAGCAGACAATGGGCTTGGGGCCTCTGATCCCAATTTCTTTATGATAAGAATTTCTGCGTTTCTTGAATCTCTTTCTTGGGGGAATACCTTATTAAGTCGTTACCTACAGGTCGACTAATCGGGCCTAACTCTTGATCATTGCCCACTGGGCTCTGAAGTTTGTAGCCCAATGGAGCCACCGTGTGCAATGGTTTGCACGCCCGCCTTGCATACACAAGGTCGTGGATTCGATTCCTGCTTCGACCTAACACCAAAAAGTTTTTCAGCGGTATATTATCCCACCTCAGTAATGCTGGTGACGTTTCTGAGGGTTTCAAAGCTTCTCTAAGCGGTTCCACTGCACTATGGAACGCCGTTCGGACTCGGCTATAAAAAGGAGGTCCCTTGTCATTGAGCTTAACATGGAATCGGGCAGCACTCAGTGATAAGAGAGAAGTTCTCCAATGTGGTATCACAATGGACTGAATAGTCTAAGTGAGCCTGATACATCGGGCTGCCACCTAACCTAGCCCAATGGAAGACGTTGCATATCATTGCATGGTGACTTGATCTATCCCCACAGTTGAAATATGTAATAAGTACCTATTACGCTAATTTGAAATAGTCCGACATAGGAACTGGTCCTAATTTCTTTAGGATAAACAAAGGATTTCTGCGTTCCTTGAGAGTCTTTATTGAGGGGTTACTACCTTATGATATCGCTACCTTAGGAAAAGTTCGAGTTACTAATGAGGTGTCACTTCCTTTCGATCGGTCGACTGGTAGGGCTCAACTCTTGATTATTGCCCAAATTGTTAACTTCAGTCGAAACCCCTCCACTGGGCTCTGAAGTTTGTAGCCAAATGGAAGACGTTGCATGGTGGCTTGATCTATCACCACACTTGAAATTTGTAATAAGTACCTATTACGCTAAATTGAAATAGTCCGATTTAGGAACGGATCCCAATTTCTTTAGGATAAACAAATGATTTCTATGTTTCTTGAGAGTCTTTATTGTGGGGTTACTATCTTATGATACCATTACCTTAGAAACGATTCGACTTGTCAATGAGGTGTCACTTCCTGTCGATCGGTCGACTGGTAGGGCTCAACTTTGAATATTGCCCAAATTGTTAACTTCAGTTGAAAACCGTCCACTGGGCTCTGAAGTTGGCAGACCAATGGAAGACGTTGCATGGTGGTTTGATCTATTACCACACTTAAAATTTGTAATAAGTACCTATTACGCTATTACGGAAAAACAATGGTCTTTATTGAGGGGTTACTATCTATCTTAAGATATCGTTATCTTAGGAAAGATTCGACTTGTCAATGATGTGTCACTCCCTGTCAATCGGTCGACTGGTAGGGCTCAACTCTTGATCATTGCCCAAATTGTTAACTTCAGTCGAAACCACTGGGCTCTGAAATTGGCAGCCAAATGGAAGACGTTGCATGGTGGCTTGATCTATCGCCACACTTGAAATTCGTAATAAGTACCAATTACCCTAAATTGAAACAGTCCGATATAGGAACTGGTCCTAATTTCTTTAGGATAAACAAAGGATTTCTGCGTTCCTTGAACGTTTTTGTTGAAGGATTACTACTTTACGATGGTGTTTCCTTAGGAAAAGTTTCAGTTACTAATGAGGTGTCACTTCCCGTCGATCGGTCATGTGGTAGGTTAGGTTAGGTTATGTGGCAGTCCGATGTATCAGGCTCACTTAGACTATTCAGTCCATTGTGATAAAACAGTGGTGAACTTCTCTCTTATCACTGAGTGCTGCCCGATTCCATGTTAAGCTCAATGACAAGGGACCTCCTTTTTATAGCCGAGTCCGAACGGCGTTCCACATTCCAGTGAAACCACTTAGAGAAACTTTGAAACCCTCAGAAATGTCACCAGCATTACTGAGGTGGAATAACCCACCGCTGAAAAACTTTTTGGTGTTCGGTCGTAGCAGGAATCGAACCCACGACCTTGTGTATGCAAGGCGGGCATGGTAACCATTGCACCACGGTGGCTCCCTAAGTGGTAGGGCTCAACTCTTGATCGTTGCCCGCGAGCTTTTTACGAGTTTTTGTTTTAAGTTTATATCATTGACTCTTACAACTATCACAGTTCCCTCTTAACATAGGTTTCCGAAATTTTCGCTATATCAAAACCTTCTGTTTCAGAGCCTTGAACTAATTACTATATTGAGATTTTTATTTGTCGACTATCATGTCTGTAAATAGGAGGACTCTCTGACTATCATAGGAGATAGAAATACAACTCTCGACTTCTTAGAGTTAATAGATGACTTTGCATCCAATGGACCGTATATATAGGTCATTTCATAATCAAACCAAAAAAAAAACTTCGCATTTCCTTTTTATCAAACCGAGAGCTAGAATTATGCATCTATTCTTGGAATAAAGCTTATTCGCCCTTCCCAATAAATCCTCCTCTTTCCATCTCTCTGTCCGTTGTCTCCTACTCTTAGAGACAAAGGCGACTTTTCAATTAAAGTGTCAAATGAATGAATTTGAACGTTAAAAGTCATTCAAATTAGAAACGCATGTAAATACATTCAAGTACGATTATGCCTACATACATATAAGGGTGACCGTGGGTGTGGTTTGCATGCTTGGATCAACTGGATAGAATGTCACATTTATGAACTGATTCTAAATTGAATTGGTGAATCCTCTATCTCTCACATAGCATCTTGGACGAATAGATTTATACAACCCACAAGGAGAAACCAACAACAATAAAACCAAACTAACTCTTAATCAACTTAATTGAAGAACCTGCCGGTATATAACGAAAAAAATCTCCCACACACACACACATATATATATATACACCCATACCACAACAATTATTTGGTTGGTGGTCTCTCAATTCATCCATCTTTAAATGCATGTGGATGGAGAATATTCATCTTTGACTGGCTGGTTGGCTGGCTGTCTTTAACGATCATCAAACCGTTTTTAAGCATTTTATTCATAAATACACTTCAAAAGTAATTGTTAGTGGCCGATTTCCTTCTTTCTCTTTCAATTTTTGTTTTCTACAATGTGATGATGTATGACTTATTCATACACCTCCATCATAGTGGTATTATATGTTTGTCAACCCGTTTGTTAAGTCGGTTAAGAGAGTGCAATCTGCACCCTTTTAACCATTGAACTTCTTACTCCACGCCCTGGTGAGCCTCTTTTATGGGAGACTACGCACCTCCATTTCCATCTTAGTTTCGAGAGCAATTTCTCTTCATTCGAGGTGTTTATTTACTTGATCCACATTTGTCAGCAGAATAGTTTACAATTCCTGGTTCTTATAGTTCTACTTTTTTCCCTGAAAATTTTCTTTTATTAAAAGGGATCCCTATTGTAGACTCTCCAGATAATATATAATATATAGAAAATATCCCTACGTTTCCGCCATGGATAACTCTGTACTGATAGATCTGCAAGGTGTCCTAAACCTCTCTCTTATGAACCAGTACCTATTATATTTCTAACTTAACGCCCTTGATAGTTCTGTAATGGCAGACTTCGGATCTTCGTTACCATTTGTCCACCATAGTCTCGAGTGCAATTTCTTCATTTTGTAGATCCCATCCCCATTTGTCAGCAGAATAATTCCCATATTGTCGTCATTATAGTTCTACAGTATAGCTTGTAGGTCCCTGTATACATCCTACCATTTACGGGGAGCTCTGTTATTCCCAAAACAATCGAGATATAATGGAGGGGAGCTCTGTTATTCCCAAAACAATCGAGAGATAATGGAGGACAAAGCCGAGAGATCCGAAGTCCGCCATAACACGGCTACCGTAAATGGCAGAACGGACGGAAGGAATACTGTAGAACTATAAAAACCAGGTACAGCAAAATTATTCTGCTGACAAATTCTCATCGATCCAAATCGGGTAAACAAAACGTCGAATGGAGAAATATATCTTTCTGAACCACTCTGTTGGATGCGTCCAGAGTGAAGTAGGTATAGAGTCTATCGGCTTCGCAGGACACGCGAAAAGGTTATCGCATGATATGAGGCAATTGTCTACACATCCTACTAAACCTGATAGTAACTCAGATAGCCCTGGTCTGGACTATGTAGGCATCCAACTCTCATCGACGCTGACAGGAGTTGGTCTTGCCCCCAGTACAATACTGCACCAGTAAAAGCTATATGTCTCTGAACCGCTCTGTTGGATGCGTCCAGAGTGAAATAGGTATCAAGTCTGTCGGTTTCGCAGGGCACGCGAAAAGGTTACCGCATGATATGAGGCAATTGTCTACACATCCTACAAAAACCTGATAGTACCTCAGATAACCCAGATCTGGACTCTCTAGGCATCTGTCTCTCATCATCGCTAAGAGGTGTTAGTCTGCGTCCCAGCCCAGTAGTGCGCTAGTAGAAGATATAGACCTCTTAAACTCGTCTGTATGCGTCGTCCTCAATGTAACTCTGCTGAGTGTTTGGCGGTCTAACGAACACCTAAGAAAAGTTCCCTTAACTGCGGACCATAATGCCCCTTGGTCTATGGACAAGGAAAGTTTGCCTATGCATTCTACCTGTATGATCTGGGACTCTCGAAAAATTTTTTTTTTTTTTGTTTACCCTATACACATTTGTCAAGAGAATCATTTCCGTTTATATAGTTCTACACTATTGCTTTTCTGTCCCTATATATTGCCTTTCAGTAGTTGTAGACTCTTCAAACCATAACATCCTGCTCGGGATACTGTTTCATCAGTACGAGTAGCAATCTAAGATTATCCATCAGTCTTCAATTAAGAGTCTTTAACCGTATTCAGATATGGTGAGGTCGGGGAAACTCTCTCTATATCTCTCTTTCTCTGATCAATGAGCGCTACCCTATTCTAAATTTAGTTCAATGTTAAAATGAGGTTGATTCATTTTTCATCAGCAGTCTGAAGTCTCTATGTTGGAATTGAGTGTAATACCAAAATGAGAGAACTTTTCTCTCTCTCTCTCTCTACTCAATGAGTGCTTTCCTATTCTATTTTTAGCTCTATGATTAAAAAAACTCCTTCCATAGAAGGCCTGCACTAAGGTCTACTAAATCCAAGTCCTAAAGGAGGGTATATGATTTTCGATCCAGCCGAACTTAACGCCATTCAAACTAAGGGGTTTTTGTTTGATTTCCAGCCAACATTGCAATGTGGGTGAATGGGTACGAATAACGCCAAAACGCGTCACACGATGTGATGCCATGAGACGCGTACATTTTGTTTCGTTTCGTTCTGACTTTTTTTTTGATTTTGTGTGCCGAGTTGTCCATCATCAGTAAATTAAGTTCAATTATTTTAATGTCATAACATCAGAAATTGCTGCCGCGGAATCAGAAAACAACCAAAGACAGAAACTTCCATGAATGATGGAAAGATGTTCGTTGGAGGGCCAGTAAAATCTACAAAATGAGTCGTCATAACAAGACTGGGGTACGATGCAAGGCAGCAGCAGCAGGAGCAATATAAATGATCGTGATTTAACTGGTGAGAGTCTCATAAACGGGGGAAAAATAATACTCTCATTGTAGGTACTTGGGTTACTCGTATTGAAGGCACGAAATATAAGATGATTACTGAGCAGGGAGGCCAGCACTAACTGGATGGTATGAGGCCAGGCGGTCGCCATCAAATCAATCCAGTTGATTTTTTTTGCGTTTCTTTTTTTTGTCCGTCCGCCTTTCATTTCCTTGGCAATTTCATAAAACAGATCATGAGAAATTCACAAGGGGTGGACATAAGAATGATTGACTACGTATGTGTTTGTGTGTGTGTGTGTGCAGGAGTGTATGTGTAAACGATGGAAAAAAAGTGTGAGTACCAGTTCCAATGCCTTCCAAATACAGCTACGGATTTTCGTCACAATTAATCTATTTATGATGGCCACCCAGCCAGCCAGGAGGTCTTACCCAAATGACTTTCACCAAAGACCACGGTGGCAAATCATCTTTCAACAGCCCCAACGGAGGTCTACTGTTTTTTCCTTTTTTTTTAATGGATAAGGAGGACCACCAAAAACGACTATGAATTCTTCACGGCAGGAGAGTTGCAAATCTGATGATCGAAATCCATGGAAAAATGAACTTTAATTTGCTGCACTGGCTTGATGTGGTTCGCCACTACTGCATTGCTATGTGCATTATCCAATGTACCAGCACCACCACCAACTGTCGCCATTAACATGAAAGTTGGTTGGTTGCCTTAGTTTTTTTTTCTTTGGTTTTCTTGTAGGGTCGCTCGCTTTCGATTTGCTTTGAGAGTACCCCACATGGAAGCAACAAAAACAATGGGGATTTTCTTGGGTAGGCGTCACCAGTGCTTTTTTGCAAAGCAACCATGCGGAAAGTGTTGATTAGAGCCGTTTGGTTGACCAATCTTTTGTTTGCAACATAAACTTGAGATGGTGATTTACATGGGATTTTTTTTATTGCAGTCAAAGCAAGTTTCGTTTACATAGAAAGCCTTCATAAGGTGATTGAGTAAAATTTACAAAGGGAAATTTTGCTTTTGAAGAAGCTTTGGAATTTGTTGTATAGCAATATTTCATTTTGGGGTGAGGTTATGACATCGCATATTTGATGGCAATTGATCAACAGGAAAGCTGCTCTATTTTAAAAAATTAGGTCCTAGGCATCTGTCTTCCTTCCATCATCGTTTACAGATGGTGATTTTTTCCCGGTGAAATACTGCACCAGTAGTAGGTATCACTCTCTGAACCTCGAATGTATGCCCGTTCTCAATGCCACTCTGTCGAGCGGTCTATCGAACACATGGGGAAAGTTTTCTTGACTGATGCGGAAGCTAGTTGGTTCTCCTGGATGCATCCAGAGTGAAGTATGTATCAGCCCTTACGGTTTCGCAAAACTCGCGAAAAGGTTCCCGCATGATATGAGGTGATTGTACAACCTGGTATTGTTGGATTCAGAAGTGAGAGATAAATGTTTAGGTACCTACGAAAACCTGATAGAATTGAGGCAGCCCTTATCTGGACTCCCTAAGCATCCATCTCTCAACAACACTGACAGGTGTTGACCTCCCTCCCACCACAATATTGCACCAGTAGAATGTATAGCTCTCTGAACTGTTTTGTTGGATGCGTCCAGGTGTGTGGTTCGTCGGTTTCGCAGGTCACCGCATGATAGGAGGCGATTATCTGGACCTCGGGCATATATCTTCTATTGCTGTGTTCAGATGTAAGAGACAAATGAGGTACCTACTTAAACCTGATAGTAGATAAGATTGCCCAGGTCTGGACTTTCCATCTCTCATCCTCCCTTCCTCCCAGTACAATACTGCATCAGTAGAATGTATAGCTCTCTGAACTGTTGAATGCGTACTGAGTGACGTAGGTGTCAGTTCTGTCAGTTTCGCAAGACACGCGAAAATATTATATCTGGTAGTTTTGGGTTCCAAATGAGAGATAAGTGTGTTGGTACCTACAAAAACTTGATAGTAGTTGAGACAGTCCTGTTCTGGACTCTGTAGGCATCCAACTCTCATCAATACTGACAGGAGTTGGTCTTCCTCCCAGTACAATACTGCACCAGTAAAATGTATATCTCTCTGAACCGCTCTGTTGGATGCGTCCAGAGTGAATTAGATATCAGGTCTTTCGGTTTCGCAAGACACGCGAAAAGGTTAGCGCCTGATATGAGGCGATTGTCTACACTTCTTACTAGAACCTTATAGTAGCTCAGATAGCCCAGATCTGGTCTCTCTAGGCATCCCTCTCATCATCGCTAACAGTTGTTAGTCTGTCTCCCAATGCACTAGTTGAAGATATAGGTCTCTCAAAGTCGTCCGAACGCACCGTCCTTTATGTAACTCTGTCGAGTGTTCGGTGGTCTAACGAAAGCCTAGGAAACGTTCCCATGACTAATGCCTGCACCAGGATGCCCTCTGATCTGTGGGCACAAAAAGCTCGCCTTTGCCTTTTGTCTGCAAAATCCCCGATGCTGACATTGAAGTGGGGCGTAAGAGAGATAAACAAGTGTTGTCTTTCCGTGTTGGTATTGAGAAATTCTGAACAGTCGCTTGGAGATCGGACTCTTTCAGATGCTTGCACCAATTTTCTCGCTTATGTCAGGCTACAAGTTGGGCGATCTCCTTAATGAGAACAATAATTCTAGAAATCTGGCAAAGGTTTTCTTTCCAGACCTTGTCCGTCTTATTTTCCAATCTAAATTCGTTCGGACGGCGAAAATCCCATACAGATAGGCTTCAATCTCTTTTTCACAAAATCCCCATATAATTCTTTCTCCAGCCGGAGCTGACACTGCAGTGGGCCAAGATGAAGATAAAAATTCCCATAATCAGTACAAGAAGATGATCCAGAGTAGACACACCATAACAATTCTTAAGAGAGTTTTACATTTTACATTTAGTCAGAAAGGTCCTTTTCACGCACCTCATATGCTACCGGCAAGTGACTTGAGCAGCTTAATGATGGATCACAGACACCCAGGATGACCTGACAACGACGATCTGAAGAGATGTTCCAGATTTTTTAACCGGCAGTTTATTAAGAACCCCGAAATTGATGGGCCGAAAATGAGCGCCATTCTCCGGTCTCCGGACCACCATAATTTAACTCAGCCGAATTTACCAATGCAATGATTTTAGTGAATCGTACAGGCCGAACTCCTTTCTCTCGCCAGTAGCCGAAAAATTGCCAATGGCCAAGATGGATTCCATATGGATTTCAGCTTTGCATTCCATTACAGCATACATAAATTGAGGAATTAACCAACCGAAGCTTTGTCACAGGACGGTCCGAGTATCTTTTGACCCACAGAGGCTATTCTGCCATACTACACTGTTCAAGGTCATTGAAAATACGGACACCAATCATACGTGGAATTTAGAGGTAGAAAGTCGAATCCTTGTGGGGTTAAACAGAGAGTTCTCCATGATTGGTTGATATATCCTGCACTGTTTTACCTATCGCCTATTCCAACCCTTCCGGGAGTCACCGTGGTGCAATGGTTCGCATGCCCGCCTTGTATACACAAAGTCGTGGGTTCGATTCCTGATTCGATCTAACACCAAAAAATGTTCAGGGGTGGATTATCCCACCTCAGTAATGCTGGTGACATTTCTGAGCGTTTCAAAGCTTCTCTAAGTGGTTTCACTGCAATATGGAACGCCGTTCGAACTCGGTTATAAAAAGGAGGTCCCCTGTCATTGAGCTTAACATGGAACAGTTATTTTACTGCTATAAATTTTGGTGATCTCCGCCACCAAATTCTCAGTCACACTACGCACTACATGGACAGCAGGAGTAAACAGGCAGTTTTATGTTAGAGTCGATGGCGTAACAATTCCGAAAACAAAGTTCTCCAAGACTCTTTAAGTCATCTGCTTCTACCGCTGATAAAGGGTGATACGGTCAAAATTTGGTCAATATAAACTTGGCGTATTTCTTTCAATTTTGCATTTAAATAACCTGAACACCCCTCGTTTTGAAGGTGTGTGTGTAGAATGTTGCTCCTATTTTGATTTTGGAATTCAGTTTTATGTTAGAGTCGATGGCGTAACAATTCCGAAAACAAAGTTCTCCAAGACTCTTTAAGTCATCTGCTTCTACCGCTGATAAAGGGTGATACGGTCAAAATTTGGTCAATATAAACTTGGCGTATTTCTTTCAATTTTGCATTTAAATAACCTGAACACCCCTCGTTTTGAAGGTGTGTGTGTAGAATGTTGCTCCTATTTTGATTTTGGAATTCACTCTTCAGTTGTCAAAATGCCGTCCAAGCAAGAAGAGCAGCGTATCAAAATTTTGCTGGCGCATCGCGAAAATCCGAGCTACTCGCACGCAAAGCTGGCAAAATCGCTAAAAGTTGCCAAATCAACCGTTACAAATGTAATTAAAGTGTTTGGGGAACGTTTGTCGACAGCCAGGAAGTCTGGATCGGGGGGAAATCGAAAACCGGAAGCCGCTGAGACAACAAAGAGAGTTGCCGGTAGTTTCAAGCGAAATCCTAACCTCTCTCTCCGAGATGCCGCAAATAAGCTGGGTGTATCGTCTACAACCGTGCATCGACCCAAAAAACGAGCCGGACTATCGACTTACAAGAAGGTAGCGACTCCAAATCGCGATGATAAACAAAATACGACGGCCAAAGCCCGATCCCGGAGGCTGTACACGACGATGCTGACGAAGTTTGACTGCGTGGTAATGGACAACGAAACCTACGTCAAAGCCGACTACAAGCAGCTTCCGGGACAGGAGTTTTATACGGCAAAAGGAAGGGGAAAGGTAGCAGATATTTTCAAGCACATAAAACTGTCAAAGTTCGCAAAGAAATATGTGGTTTGGCAAGCCAACTGTACCTGTGCCTTGAAAAGCAGCATTTTCATAGCATCCGGGACTGTCAACCAAGAAATTTACGTGAAAGAGTGTTTGAATAAACGTCTGCCGCCTTTCCTGAAGAAACACGGTTGTTCCGTACTGTTTTGGCCGGATTTGGCATCTTGCCATTACGGTAAAAAGGTCATGGAGTGGTACGCCGCCAACAACGTGCAGGTGGTTCCCAAGGACAAGAACCCTCCCAACACGCCAGAGCTCCGCCCAATTGAGGAATACTGGGCTATTGTCAAGCGGAACCTAAAGAAGACCAAAAAAAACTGCTAAGGACGAGCAGCAGTTCAAGGCAAACTGGCTTTCTGCGGCGAAGAAGGTGGACAAGGTGGCTGTACAAAATCTGATGGCAGGTGTCAAGCGCCCGGCAATTCGGATTTGGAAAAGCGAAAGCCTAAATGAACATTTTTCCTGAATTTTATACTAATTGAACTTGAAAAAGAAATTTAATTTGTTTTTTTAAATAAACGATTTCACCGATTTACACGCGTTTTCCCTTGACCAAATTTTGACCGTATCACCCTTTATGACATCCGGCCCTTTATTTGCGATCGGTTAAACATCTACTTTGCTGATCTTATCAGTTCTTCTACTGCTATAAATTTTGGTGATCTCCGCTACCAAGTTCTCAGTCACACTACGCACTATACATGGACAGCAGAGTCGTTGGCGTAACAATTCCGAAAACAAATTACTCCAAGACTCTTTAAGTCATCTGCTTGTACCGCTGATATTTGTGATAAGCTCCGCGGTAAGAAAAAGACCCTCAAGATGCTGCAGTCACGTCATAGCGTCGAAGGAAAGAAACCCCCCATGGTAGTTTTGGCCCAACTAAGATCAAGGGAGTCTATTTGGTCAAAATATTATTTAATAGAAAATTTTGTCATTTTATTTCCATAAAAATTTTGTCAAAATTCTGCTTTTATAGAAAACTTTATTTCTATAGAAAATGTCAAAATTTTATTTCTATCGAAAATTTTGTCAAAATTTTATTTCTCAGGTAGGTTTCTCATTTAAGTGCCTACGTAACAGCAGACATTGGCTATACCAAACCAAAGCACTCAAATTCTGTTCTTCATTAAAATTCCCATGATTCACAAATTGTTGCTCTTCCTGGTAGGAGTCAATTACACCTTTGATGCTGTCGATAAAAAAACCCTTGTGAACTCAAAGTTTGTGGAGCACAAAGTAAATGTCACCTTAACTTAAATCTTTTCACTAAAACTGACGGTACTGGGTTTCCCCGTACATTTTTCTCGGGACAATTATGTTTTGCCAAATTGCGAACTTTGTTGAAATTAGCATAGCGCGAAAATGCAAATTAGTGGGAAATTTCAAATATTGTCATTTTTGTTTTGTTTCTTCAGGAGATAACAAACCAGGCAGTCAGCCATTCTATACCAACAACGACATTGCCATAGATTTTATATGGAAGGGTAGATGGGTAGATGATGGGTGTGCATGTGTGAATATTTGAAATAGAAATTAGACATACGACTGCAGGCAGGGCCATCACGCCTGAATGGCTAGAACTAAAACGCAATCACAAAGCGTCAAATTCCATGCACCAGTTGCATCTGCGGAACGCGTATTCTATTTGGCCTATGGCATATGGAACACATATCAAATGCAGCATACCCACCACAATCTCCTAAGGCTGACTGAGAGACAGAAAACTTGGCAGCGAAAAATAGATTTCAGGAAGAGGTTAGAGTGACATAATGTGTACGTGCCAGGAACACAACATTTATTATTTGCTAAACAAATTAGCACTGTCAGTCGCCACCAAAGACCCCAATGCTCCAATGAGGATGACATTTGTGTTCTAGTGGCTGATAACGATGACTGCGATGGATGGATGGTTGGTTGGCTGGCTGGCTTACTGACTGAGTGGTGTACATTAAGACATCCAAGCTTATGTCTACAACATATGTCCGTCGAAATGCTATACCGTACCGCCAACATCTAAGACGAATGGTCGGACAGACATTAGCTTTTGATAATATGAGAGCAATGTTTTGTGATTTGTTTTTTTGTTGTTGTTGTTGCAGCTTTGGCGGCTGTCGCTGTCCACAGTTGAATTCTTTGTTTTTCTTGTGAGCTTTTTACGCCTGGCGCTTATGGTTTTTGCCACTATCTGGCCAAGCATATCAAAAGGAAATCTGGCAATCTAGGCTTCCCATTGAGCCATGGCTGGTCGGCCCACTTCAAAGTGCCCCCCCCTCTTGCAAAACGTGGTGCCTTGAATGAGCATCAACAGTGTGGGCATGTGATGAGAGGTTATAACAACAAATTCACACAGCCGTGATGACAATGCGATGACAGATTTCCACGAATCGGCGGGCGAAGAACTTGTGTGTTAAAACATAAACCGCGGCGCTACTGTTTTCTCTCAACCATTACCCGCCTTCCAACAGCAGATGATGCTTGAGATGGGCTATGTTATCGAAATTATCTTCAGGAGTATCATCATCATCTTCATATCCAAAAATGCCTGATGACGCCGCCCGCCTGATGAACTCACTGACGGACTGACTGCCTATCGGTGGTGATGGCACCATCAGTGCTTGGAACTAATTCATCCTGAAACTATCGAGAAAGGCTTCATTGTGCCTAGTCTGATATGCAATGGAATGGATGATGTGCTATGAGTTGAGATGTGTAACATTTTTGATGTTCTGTGTGGCTCATAATTTCAAGTGAAAAAATTCTTTGAAATCATTCAAGAGAATTTGTTTTGTTTGTCTTTCCTTGGGCCGTTGTTTACTTGCTTTTTGTGTGAGGAGTTCTTTGTGAAGCAACAACAACTCCTCGATGAAGCCTTATTCGCCCTCCATAAATATTATGCCAATTCAGCAATATTTGTCAACTTTAACAGTAAACGGCAAAGATAGGAAAGAAAGACCGCATCATAGGGGTGGCCAAAATTGTCTAAGAGTATTTTTTCCTCTAATGACGGGATTCTGGAATTCATTGTTTTACAATTAAATTCAAGTAATAGGTCCTGTACGAAAATAAATACATCACAGCACCGCATCATAAAGGC
Organism: Haematobia irritans; assembly: GCF_050003625.1. Lineage (NCBI taxonomy): Eukaryota > Metazoa > Arthropoda > Insecta > Diptera > Muscidae > Haematobia > Haematobia irritans. The sequence goes on from NC_134399.1 coordinate 7,210,484, forward strand.
GTCGCGTTCAAAAAAGCATTATCTGGCAACACTGCAAAAGTCAGATCTTCAGTAATGCCAATGAGGCTGAAGAAATACACAAACAATCATGATGCTGCTGCAATGCAATAAATAAAGCCATTAAAGTTCAAAAAAAACCCAAAAGCTCATCGATGCACAAAAAAGTTTAGCCGGGAATGAGCCAAGGAGTTGCTTCGCTTGCAACTTAGCTAGTTAAAGAATTTGGTTTTCTCCGATTAACAGCCATACCGAATTGAAAATGAACGGTTTTACTTGGCCAAGAAGTCATTCATTCATTGACCGAGGGGTCAAAATAAAATTTCGGCAGCAGACCAAGACATTCCAACAGGACTCACCACCATCGCACTCAGAACGTGTCAACCAAGAATGATTTAGACCGCATAAAAGCTCCAATTGCACCAAATCTCCGGTTCTCAGTCCGTTGTACTTTAGGGCCTAGAGCACTTTGGCGCAGACCATGGACATTCCAAAAGGACCCGGTACCATCGCACTCTGCATGCATCTACCCAGAAAGTCTTAAAAAGGAGGCTCCTTGAACCAAAGGCATTTTGACACTAAAAGCTATCATCCCAAGACAAGTCTTCGCCATCGTATTCAGCACACGTCATCCAAGGAGGTTCCTTGCTTTATTGCTGTCAAACACCAACATTTCCGGATCTCAATCCATTGGACTTTTGCGCCTGGGGCATTTGGGATAGTAAGGTTGGTACTAAACAATAGCAAAGTATCGTCCATCCCAAGACAAGGCTTCATCATTGTATACAGCACGTGTCATTCAAGAACGGCTTAAAGAGGAGGATTCTCACTTTATTTCTACCACACAATGGACACCAAAATCTCAGAATCTTAATTCGTGAGACTTTTGCACATTTTGAAGAGTAAAGTTGGCCCAAAAATAGTCCAAAGTATCGATCATATCACGCAGAGACTTCGCCGGGAATGGGCCAAAATACCGCAAAGCCACTTTCATGGAGCGTGTGATTGTCGGCAGGTTGAAGGCCACAATTCATGCCATAGTGGCCAATTCGAACAAATCTAAACTGATTTTATGATTTTATGTTATTTCCTATATTTTTTGCTTTCGAACAATAAAAAAATATATATATAGTGCTTTACTTTGTTGCACAACATATCAGCAACCCTGTATAATAAAATAGTTTTGTTCAAATATTTTATGCAATAAAATTGCATCAGTACTCACAAATTGCCTTATAACCAGGGCTGTGGAGTCGAGCCAATTTTGCTCGACTCCGACTCCGACTCCAGCATTTTTCATCAGCTCGACTCCGACTCCGACTCCGGAGTCGACTCCGGGTTATATAACTAAATCTCATTTTAATACCATTAATTTGTAGTTCTATTGTGGGGGTACCGTAAGTGGATCGATATAAAGTATCATATTTATTTATGTGTGCAAAAAAAAAAGGTCTTAATTTCACATTAGGTGCCAATTGAACTCTATATTTCAAATTTAGGGCAATGTTTAATAAATTAAAATAATGATATAAATACCCACCATAATATGAGAAGATACCAACAGTATATGTATTTGTGGACCAAAATTATTGATACTATCTCAAATCCTTTAAATTTGTTGCGAGCTATATAAAGGTTTATATTTCCATATGCATGAATTTGAATCTGAATCGATTTAGACAAAATTGTATATACTTCTACAAAATCTATGTACTTAAAATTTAAATCTAACGTTATGAGACGTAACATAATTTTACCAAAAAATAAAAATGCAAGGAAAGTCTAAAATCCGGCGGGCCGATTATAATATACTCTGCACAACTTTGTATTTAGATCTACATTTTGATAAAATTTCAAATCAGACTTCTACAAAACTCGGGCAATATTTGGGAAATATTTATAATTGTTTAGACAATTTCGCAAAAATGCATTTAAGATTCATTCATTGAAAAATTTGAGTCATTTCTACAAGTTTTCGACTTAGCAGCAATTTTTCCAAAATTGTATGCTCACTGAATACAATTTTGGAAAAATTTTTGTCTAGTAAATAAAATTTTGCAAAAATTTATATAGAAATAAAATTTTGCAAAAATTTATATAGAAATAAAATTTTGCAAAATTTTCTACAGAAACAAAATTTTGACTAAATTTTCTATAGAAATACAATTTTGGCAAAATTTTTTATAGAAATCAAATTTTGACCAAATATATAGAAATAAAATTTTGAATAAAATTTTTATAGAAATAAAATTTGGCAAAATTTTTTATAGAAATGAAAGTTTAAAAAAATTATCAATAGAAATACAATTTAAAAAAATTGTGTAGCAAACAAAATTTTGCAAAATTTTCTATAGAAATAAAATTTTGCAAAATATTCTATAGAAACAAAGTTTTGACTAAATTTTATATAGAAAAAAATATTTCTATAGTAATAAAATTTTGAATACATTTTTTATAGCAGTGAGTATCAGTGAGCATCAGTAAGAAAAAATTTGGGAAAATTTGTTATAGAAATAAAATTTGAAAATTTTTCTTATAGAAATAAAATTTTAAAAAAATTATCAATAAAAATACAATTTTAGAATAATTTTTGTGTAGTAAATAAAATTCTGCAAAATATTTTACAGAAACAAAATTTTGACTAAATTTTCTATAGAAATAAAATGTTGACCAAATTTTCTAATAAAAAAATCTATTACTATAAAATTTTGGCAAAATTTTCTCTAGAAATACAATTTTGACCAAATTTTCTAATAAAAAAATCTATTTCTATAAAATTTTGGCAAAATTTTCTATAGAAATAAAATTTTGATTTAAATTTTTATAGAAATAAAATTTTATAGAAATAAAAATTTTGTGTAACAAACAAAATTTTGCAAAATTTTCTATAGAAATAAAATTTTGACTAAATTTACTATAGAAAAAATATTTCTATAGTAATAAAATTTTGAATAAATTTTTATAGAAATAAAATTTTGACAAAATTTGCTATAGAAATAAAATTTTGACAAAACTTTTTATAGAAATAACATTTTGACAAAATTTTCTATAAAAAACAACTTTGAAAAAATTTTCTGTGAATATTCCACATATGTATATGGCCGTAAAATAAAATTAAAATAAAAATAATATCAATTGTTCGAAATATTTCAAATAAATTGATATGGGCATTAAAATGGATCGATCCAGCCCATCTGCTAGTCTAACATTCTAGGAAACATAAAAAGATAGTAGTAATTGGAAGTTGATTTTCATTTACAATCATGCTGTACATTGTTCGAATGAACAACGCAATGGAAACTAATTTGCGTAAAAACTTGCTTAGTTACAAAAATGTGAAGTGTTTTAAAAAATTTGGTTTAGCCGGAGTCGGAGTCGAGCAAAATTTTTACGACTCCGACTCCAGCAAAATCTTCAGACTCCGACTCCAAGACTCCGACTCCGGCTCCACAGCCCTGCTTATAACTCTCTCTCAAATACAAATACCTCTCTACATAACTGTAACTAGAAGGTTCTTGTGACAGAATATGTAAAAAAAATTAATTCCTTGAGTCAAAAAATATAGAGCTTTACTTTGTTGTTTGACATACCGGTCATCCTGGTTGAAGGCCATAATTCATGCCATAGTAGCCAATTCTAACAAATCTAAACTGATTTTATGATTTTATGTTATTTCCTATATTTTTCGCTTTCGAACAATAAAATAAATAAAAATATATAGTTCTTTACTTTGTTGCACAACATATCAGCAATCCTGTATAATAAAATAAATAATGTTTTTGTTCAAATATTTTATTCCCACATATAAAATTGTATAGTTTCTTCGTTACACACAAATTTCCTTATGCTCTTTCCCTCTCTCTCTCTCTCTCTCTCTCGTAAGCTCACCAACCTATGCCCCTTATCATTTCCAAATACAAATACCTCTCTATAACTGTTACTAGAAATTTCTTGGGACAGAGAATTAAAAAAAAAAATTGGAAATATAGCGCTTTACTGTGTTGTTTGACATTCCAGCCACCCTGTATCGTTTCATTTTAGATGTTTTTGGTAAAATATTTTATTCACACATTTAAATTTAAATATTTTCTTCATTACACATAAATTGCCTCATAACTCTCTTGCCCTTAAGCTCTCCAACATATGACCCCCTTACTCTCACTATCACTTCAAAACGCAAATACCTCTCTACATAACTGTCACCAGAAAGAAGTTCCTTGTGGCAGAGGATTTTGATTTGCATTTTATTTTGCCAGTCGGCAAGAGCAAAAGGTTAAACCACAGAAATTATCCTGAAAATGTTTGCGTTGCCACGCAGATGTTCAACCATTCTGCGACACTTGTAACCCTTTAATTAGTTTTGCCAAAACAAAGCCAATGCATACGAAAAAATGCGCCACATTACAAGATGGCGGATTTAAAAACAGGACCTTCCTTTAGATCAAGACCAAGTGTTTGACACATACACACATATACCACTTTATAAAACCCACTCCCACATAAGAAGGCGCCAATGGTTCGTTGGTATTGTTACCTTTATGAAAGGAAGCACTCGTGCATTACAGTTTTGCGAATAAAAACTGCTTTGAAGCTCAATGAATAAAGTTGATGTTGCTGATGAGGGAAGGATTTTGCCTTATGGATTTAAATATTATTTTAACGAAGAAAGTGTGAGGTTTCGAGCTTGGAATGATTGTGTAGATTGTGTGATGACCTTTAATATAATTGTTAAGTTTAATATACACTCAAAAAACGTTACTTGGATGTCCTTTCAGTTAATTTAAATATGACACCAAAAATATTTTTTTATATTTAAGAAATTTTCCTTTACAACAAAGACATTAACGGAAGCATGCTAATTCCATAACTTAAAAAATTCTACATATGCAACACATCGACTTACTTATAGCAAATTATGTTAAGACCCTACTCATATCTATTACAAAATTCATGGTTATTTCACGATGCGCATTAAAACATTGGAATTATAAAAAGGCAAAATACCATAAATGAGTATCCTACATTTAAATTATTGTGATATTTTTTACCAATGGTAGGGTTTGGGGTAAGATGTTATTTTTTATCCTTAATTCAAAGTTTGAAAATCTCAGTTAAATTAAACATAAAACAAAAATATTTTTCTTTATATTAAAGAAAATTTTCCTCACTTCAAAAAAAATTAACGCAAACACACATATTCTAAATATAAGCATCCTAATTAAAAAGCAAAAATATTTTCGAATAAAAATTATAAAATTTCTCTTAATGAAAGTTATTTTATTTAGAAAAAAATTGTCCTTACTGTAGTAAACATTTTACGTCTTAAAATTTAGGTTACATAATCCTATATATTGGGGGACTATTTTTTTTTTCTTAGCGTAAAGAAAGCGGCTTATATATCTATCTGGCAATCATCGAATCTAATATTTAATTGTTCTAATTTCCAAAAGTAACTGTAGGGTTAAATTGTTATATTTATAGTTTGCAAAAAAAAAAATACCAAATTTCTTTTTCTTAAAGTTCCTCTAATTCACAAACAATATTTCCTTACTATAACATAAATTTCATGTCTTAAAACTTGTGTTACCTAGTATTTTATATTAGGTCAATATTTTTTCCAGTGTAGAGAAAGCTGTTTATGTTTTGTCCGTCTGAAGATCATGGAAGCAAATATTTCATTGATTTGCTTACCAAAAGTAAGGTATGTTTTTATATTTATTACTTTAAATACAAATAAAAATAATTTTCTTTATATTAAGAACTTTTTACCATACTTCAGAGACATTAACGAAAGCATGAAAATTCCAAAAATAAGTATTCTAAATTTAATGGAAATTTTAACGAAATAAATTTTATAAAATGTTTCTCAATAAAAATTCTAAGGTTGATAATATAAATATAAAAAAAAAATATTTTTCTTTATATTAAGGAAATTTTGCCTTACTTCAAAGATATTAACGGAATCACCCAAATTGTAAATGTTAGTAACCTAAATAAAGAGAGAGCACTTTTTCTATTTTTTTTAAACAAATATTATAAAATGTCTCTTAATTTTAATTGTATTATTCTTTTGTTTCAAACAAATTCTGTCCTTAAAAATATAATGTAAATTTAAATATAAAAGAAAAATAATGTTCTTTATATTAATGAAATTTTACGGATATTAACGGAAGCACCCAAATTTTTTTATTATTATTTTTTTTTTAACAAATATTATAAAATATCTCTTAATTTTATTATTTCATTTCAAACAAATATTGTCCTTAAAAATACACTGAGGAACGAAACTTTACGACAAACTCTTTTTTATACCATCCACCGTAGGATGGGGGTATATTAACTTTCCGTTTGTAACACATCGAAATATTGCTCTAAGACCCCATAAAGTATATATATTCTGGGTCGTGGTGAAATTCTGAGTCGATCTGAGCATGTCCGTCCGTCCGTCTGTTGAAATCACGCTAACTTCCGAACGAAACAAGCTATCGACTTGAAACTTGGCACAAGTAGTTGTTATTGATGTAGGTCGGATGGTATTGCAAAAGGCCATATCGGTCCACTTTTACGTAAAGTCCCCATATAAAAGAACCCCCAAATTTGGCTTGCAGACCCTCTAAGAGAAGCAAATTTCATCCGATCCGGCTGAAATTTGGTACATGGTGTTAGTATATGGTCTCTAACAACCATGCAAAAATTGGTCCAAATCGGTCCATAATTATATATAGCCCCCATATAAACCGATCCCCAGATTTGGCTTGCGGAGCCTCTAAGAGAAGAAAATTTCGTCCGATCCGGCTGAAATTTGGTACATGGTGTTAGTATATGGTCTCTAACAACTATGCAAAAATTGGTCCACATTGGTCAATAATTATATATAGCCCCCATATAAACCGATCCCCCGATTTGGCTTGCGGAGCCTCTAAGAGAAGCAAATTTCATCCGATCCGGCTGAAATTTGGAATTTGGGCCATATCGGTCCACTTTTACGTATAGCCCCCATATAAACGGACCCTCAAATTTGGCTTGCCGAGCCTCTAAGAGAAACAAATATCATCCGATCCGGCTGAAATTTGGTACATGGTGTTAGTATATGGTCTCTAACAACCATGCAAAAATTGGTCCACATCGGTCAATATTTATATATAGCCTCCATATAAACCGATCCCCCGATTTGGCTTGCGCAGCCTCTAAGAGAAGCAAATTTCATCGTATCCGGCTCAAATTTGGTACATGGTGTTAGTATATGGTCTCTAACAACCATACAAAAATTGGTCCACATCGGTCAATAATTATATATAGCCCCCATATAAACCGATCCCCCGATTTTGGCTTGCGCAGCCTCTAAGAGAAGCAAATTTCATCGTATCCAGCTCAAATTTGGTACATGGTGTTAGTATATGGTCTCTAACAACCATGCAAAAATTGGTCCACATCGGTCAATAATTATATATAGCCCCCATATAAACCGATCGCCCGATTTGGCTTGCGCAGCCTCTAAGAGAAGCAAATTTCATCGTATCCGGCTGAAATTTGGTACATGGTGTTAGTATATGGTATCTAACAACCATGCAAAAATTGGTCCACATTGGTCAATAATTATATATAGCCCCCATATAAACCGATCCCCCGATTTGGCTTGCGGAGCCTCTAAGAGAAGCAAATTTCATCCGATCCGGCTGAAATTTGGTACATGGTGTTAGTATATGGTCTCTAACAACCATACAAAAATTGGTCCACATCGGTCAATAATTATATATAGCCCCCATATAAACCGATCCCCCGATTTGGCTTGCGCAGCCTCTAAGAGAAGCAAATTTCATCGTATCCGGCTGAAATTTGGTACATGGTGTTAGTATATGGTCTCTAACAACCGTGCCGGAATTGGTCCATATCGGTCCATAATTATATATAGCCCCCATATAAACCGATCCCCAGATTTGACCTCCGGAGCCCCTTGAAAGAGCAAAATTCATCCTATTCGGTTGAAATTTGGTACGTGATGTTAGTATATGGTATCCAACAACCATGCAGGAATTGGTTCATATCAGTCCATAATTATATATAGCCCCCGTATAAACCGATCCCTACATTTGACCTCCGGTGCCTTTTGGAGAAGCAATATTCATCCCATCTGGTTGAAATTTGGTACGTGGTGTTAGTATATGATATTTAACAACCATGCCAGAAGTGGTCCATATCAGTCCATAATCATATATAGCCCACATATAAACCGTTCCCGAGATTTGGTTTTGGAGCCTCTTGGAGGGGCAAATTTCATCCGAGTCAGTTGAAATATAAAATGTTTCTCAATAAAAATTCTAAGGTTGATAATATAAATATAAAAGAAAAATATTTTTCTTTATATTAAGGAATTTTTTTTGGAAGCACCCAAATTGTAAATGTTAGTAACCTAAATTTAAAGAGAGCACATTTTCTATTTTTTTTAAACAAATATTATAAAATTTCAATTTTATTATTCTTTTGTTTCAAACAAATTCTGTCCTTAAGAATATAATATAAATTTAAATATAAAAGAAAAATAATGTTCTTTATATTAATGACATTTTGCAGATATTAACGGAAGCACCCAAATTCTAAATACTAGTGCCCTAAATTTAAATAGGGCACTGTTTTTTATTTTTTAAGATTATAAAATTTTTCTTAATTTTAATTTTATTATTCCCTTTCAAACAAAGCACTAAAATTCTAAATACTTGTGCCCTAAATTTAAAGAGAGTCTTTTATTATTATTATTTTTTTAACAAAGATTATAAAATTTGTCTTAATTTTAATTTTATTATTTAATTTCAAACAAATATTGTCCTTAAAAATACATTGAGGAACGAAATTTTAGACAAACTCTTTTTTCTTTTGGAGTGAAAAAAATTCTATTGAAGTAAATAATAGTTGCAAAACTTGTCACAAATTCGGGTTTATTTGCTCTCGCAGAAAAAATTTTATAGCAAAAGGGATTGTCGTTTGTCCCGAAAATTTCGTTCCTAAAGAAAGTATTTTTTTTTTTCGTTGGGTGTATAATGTAAATTGAATAATTTTAGCTCAATATTTTTTTCCTTGTCCTTCAGAAAATCATCAACGCTTGCATTTCGTTATCCTGCTCACCAAAGGTAAGGTATGGGTAAGGTGTTATTTTTCCATTGCGTGGGGTCTTTGTACTTTAAAAATAATGATGGACTCTGTGTATTTGATGTTGTTCTTGTTTTTGTTGTTAGTAATAAAAATTAAAAGACCTTTCTTTTTGTTCATTGATTAGAGGGTTTGATGATATTGATATCATCATCATCCAAAATGGTTAACGAGCATTAGGCCAAACAATAGAACCTTCATCTGTTATTTTATACTTTCGCATAGAGTTTACAATAGGCAGGGCCATAGAAGAGAAATTCAATGGCTCGATAATGGCCAAAGCTATAGCCTACAGGAGTCGTAATCAATATTTTTCCCCGTTTCTACTTTGTTCGAGAGTTTGTGTATAAGCGAGCGTGTGGGAGCAACAATTGAAAACATTAGAAAGATTGAATTGAATGAATTGAACACCCTCAAATGCAATTAAAAATACAAAAATTTTCAACGATTTAGGAGATGAGAAAAAGGACCAAAAAATAAAACACGCATCCTCAATATCATCATTTGTACGCTTAGTAAGTCACCCTTAAGCTATTTCTCTATTATGGCAAATGAGGATGGTTAGGGTGCACACATACACACACACACTCACAGACAGCAAGCCACATTTCTAGTTCAAATTCTATAGATTTCGATTTCCAATTTTGCGTTTCCCATTTTCGTATCTCGTTTTTCTTTCTTTTTTCAAAGGAAACGTTTTCATTGTCGAAATGCGAGAACTTTTTCATCCACTTAACTAAATGCAGCAGCACTTCAATTTCCATTTCAATCTCTTTCATTCCTTACAATAAACGAGACGAGACGAGAGATTGAGGGATGGCTGAATGGAGGGACAGACAGACATAGACATAGAGGAAGGACGGTTAAAAACGATTGTTATTGTTAGACAAGATCTATTATTTGTAGGTCATAAATTTTATTGCTTACTGCCGTTTGCAACAATTAAGTCCCACCATATCCCTTTTGTTGCGGGTAAGGATGACATAGGATTTTTTTCTGCGAGTAACTCTTGCCACTCCAATTTCCAAGTGGTTTCTCTATGCGAAGGCTGATTTTTGTTGGGGTGGTGGTTCTGCTGTTGGTGATGAGGTTGAGAGAACATCAAAATATTGCTAACTTGTCGCAAATTCACCCATTCGCCCGCACTCACCATCGTAAATTGTCCTAGACAATTATTTTGAATTGCTGTTTAACTTTAGGAATTAATGGCAATATTTTGACAGGATTTTCATTTTGCCACCAAGTAATACGAAATCTTGCATTCTCATGACGAGAAAGAGTAATACTCAGCACACTTTTCCTTCCGGTCATAGTGTCTACCAGACCATACACAATGCATCACCACATCACCCATGAGTGAGAGTGGTGTGCATAAAATTTGAACCAACGTTCTAACCGGAAGAATTCTACATCCTGGCTAGATCTATCAACACCAGGGCAACGTGTGACCTAAACCATTCTCTCCCATTGTGGTGACACTAATTTATTATCATAATTTTTGCCACTTCAAAAGGCGAACTATCTGTAATACACAACTCCCGCTGTTTGATCGGAAAGTGATTATGGTCCTTAGAGAATACGCAAATTTCCCCAAACAAATTGGTCAAAATAAGGGACAATAATACATTGTGTAATTGCTTCGCAACAAAAATATCATCGTAGGTGGGAAGTAATCAGATTTTGTGTTAAGAAAATTAAAAAAAAATGAGGAAAGAAAAACAGAGTCAAAATCGTAGTTGTAGTTATTTTTAGGTTAGGTCGATAAATCAGTGAGATACCCAGTCAAGCAGGTCCCAGTTATTAAGTCCTGGCTACAGAGTGGTCCGAATCTTAAGTACCCATCAACAAGAGTCCGGGACTATGAAGACGGTGGTTGCTGTAGATACATACATGCGCGTATAAAATCGGGTCAACGTGGGTGATATGTGCATCGCCTAAAAGACTAGGACTTCCACTTGTGGTAAAATTAATATACTTGACTGGCTGAAATTATGGCAGTAGCCTTTAATGAGAATGTACTACAGGATTAGGTTAGATTAGGTGAGGCTACACTGGAAAAAAGGATGCCCGGTTCCAAAGACGCGGAGAATTTAAGTAAGGATACATTTAAGACACAATTCTCTTTTAACTTTGAGTTTTGCGTACTTAATTCTAGGAAACCAATAATGATTTATACGTTTTTTAGCCTTTTTCATCATATGCTATCAAAATCCTTTAAAAACGTGTTAACGACAACTTAAATTTCCAAATTCAGACTCGAATTCAAGTAAAAATTATAAAAATTATGTTTCGAGTAAAAAAAAACCCTTTAAAATAAAGTGTCGGAAACTGGGCCTTTTAATTGAACGATTTTTTCTTTAAATTGCGTTTTTCAAGATTTTTTCACAATTAGTCAGACGTCAAATTGACATTGGTCAAACAAAATTTTCTTTTATGTAAGATTAAAATTTTAAATTTTCTATAAAAAATAAAATATAATTTTGATAAAATTTTCAATAGAAATAAAATTTTAACAAAATTTTCTATAGAAGTACAATTTTGATAAAATTTTCTATAGATATCAAATTTTGACAAAATTTTCTATAGAAATAAAATTTTGACAAATAAAATTTTGAAACTTTTCTATAAAAAATAAAATTTTGACAAAATTTTCTATAGAAATAAAATGTTGACAAAATTTTCTATAAAAAATAAAATTTCGACAAAATTTTCTATAAAAAATAAAATGTTGACAAAATTATCTATGAAAATAAAATTTTGTCACAATTTTCTATAGAAATAAAATGTTGACAAAATTTTTTATAGAAATAAAGGTTTAACAAAATATTCCATAGAAATAAAATTTTAACAAATTTTTCTATAAAAACTAAAATTATGACAAAATTTTCTATAGAAATAAAATTTTGACAAAATTTTCTATAAAAAATATAGTTCTGACAAACTTTTCTATGGAAATAAAAAAATTTCTATAGAAGTACAATTTTTACAAAATTTTCTATAGAAATAAAATGTTGACAAAATTTTCTATAAAAAAAAGACGTTGACAAAATTTCCTATAGAAATAATATTTTTAACAAATAACATTTTGAAACTTTTCTATAAGAATAAAATTTTGAAATAATTTTCTATAAAAAAATAAAATTTTGAAACAATTTTCTATAAAAAATAAAATGTTTACAAAATTGTCTATAGAAACAAAATTTTCTATAGAAATAAAATTTTGACAAAATGTTCTATAGAAATAAAATTTTGACAAAATTTTCTATAGAAATAAAATTTTGACAAAATTTTCTATAGAAATAAAATTTTGACAAAATTTTCTATAGAAATAAAATTTTGACAATATTTACTATAGAAATAAAATTTTGACAAAATTTTCTATAGAAATAAAACTTCGACAAAATTTTCTATAGAAATAAAATTTTGGCAAAATTTTCTATAGAACTAAAACTTCGACAAAATTTTCTATAGAAATAAAATTTTGGCAAAATTTTCTATAAAAACAAGTATATACGGCCGTAAGTTCGGCCAGGCCGAATCTTATGTACCCTCCACCATGGATTGCGTAGAAACTTCTACGAAAAACTGTCATCCACAAATTTCGAATCACATGGTTGTTAAATATCATATACTACCACGTACCAAATTTCAACCAGATCGGATGAATTTTGCTTCTCCAAAAGGCAACGGATGTCAAATCTGGAAATCGGTTTATATGGGAGCTATATATAATTATGGACTGATAGGAACCAATTTCTGCATGGTTGTTGGATGCCCTATACTAACATCACGTACCAAATTTCAACCGAATGGGAAGAATTTTGCTCTTCCAAGGTGCTCCGGAGGTCAAATCTGGGGATCGGTTTATATGGGGCCTATATATAATTATGGACCGATATCGACCAATTTTTGCATGGCCATATATTAACATCACGTACCAAATTTCAACTGAATCAGATAAATTTTGGTCTTCCAAGAGGCTCCGGAGGTCAAATCTGGGGATCGGTTTATATGGGGCCTATATATAATTATGGACCGATATCGACCAATTTTTGTATGGGTGTTTGAGGCCATATACTAACACCATGTACCAAATTTCAGCCGTATCGGATGAAATTTGCTTCTCTTAGAGGCTCCGCAAGCCAAATCGGGGGATCGTTTTATATGGGGGCTATATATAATTATGGACCGATATCGACCAATTTTTGCATGGGTGTTTGAGGCCATATATTAGCACCATGTACCAAATTTCAGCCGAATCGGATGAAAATTGTTTCTCTTAGAGGCTCTGCAAGGCAAATTGGGGGATCGGTTTATATGGACCGATGTGAACCAATTTTTGTAGGTTGTTAGAGACCATATACTAACACCATGTACCAAATTTCAGCCGGATCGGATGAAATTTGCTGCTCTTAGAGGCCTCGCAAGCCAAATTTGGGGGTCCGTTTATATGGGGGCTATACGTAAAAGTGGACCGATATGGCCCATTTGCAATACCATCCGACCTACATCAATAACAACTACTTGTGCCAAGTTTCAAGTCGATAGCTTGTTTCGTTCGGAAGTTAGCGTGATTTCAACAGACGGACGGACGGACATGGTCAGATCGATTCAGAATTTTACCACGACCCAGAATATATGTACTTTATAGGGTCTTACAGCAATATTTCGATGTGTTACAAACGGAATGACAAAGTTAATATACCCCCCATCCTATGGTGGAGGGTATAAAAAATAAAATTTTGACAAAATTTTCCATAGAACCAAAATTTTGTAAAATAAGATTTTTTTGTTTGGTAGTTTTTTGATAAAATTGCCTAAAAATTTTGGTAGACTATTTGTGGCTCGAGTGGCAACCGTGTTAGGGATACCTATTTTTAAGTTTAGTCACTTAATGGCAAATTTGAAAAAGACCTCTAGCTTGAAAAAAACATGAATTTATTAAATTGACTTCATTAGAAAGTTTTCCGACTCTTGGACAGGGAAACAATTTATATCAGAGAAATGCATATGAAACGCACAATAGTTGGGTTGGTGTCGTTGCAACCCTTGCAATTCTCCCATCTGATATTCGTCATCATAACAGCCTTCTCACACGCGGTATGAGCTTGCTGGTAGCCAGAGACATACCAATAGATTCTAGTTCCCCTGGAATATGTAGGAGTAGTTCCTAGCCTTGCTAACTCATCCGCTTCGCTGTTCCCTGGCATGTTCGTGGGGTCAAGCACCCATATTAGGTGAATATGTTATTGTACTGCTCAGTCATCTCATTGAGAGATTTGCGGCAGTCGATGGCCCTTTTCGAGTTTCGAGAAACACAGTGTCCAAGGATTTTTTATTGCAGGTTAACGGTCTGAGTATATATTATTGCCAACATTTGTTGGAACATTACACAAAAAAATTTTCAGATTCAATCACGAAATTAATTGATCCGATTAATTTTTAATTGAAATGCCTTCAATAACAGAAACGATAGTATCACTTAAAAAATTAATTGAAAGTCAATTAAACAATTAATTGATCCAATAAAAAAAATAATTAATACTATTAATTTTTGTTTCAATTAAAAAATTTTTTGAATTAATTAAATTTTTAATTAAATATTTTTAAAACTCAATTAAGAGTATAATTGGACAACTTTTCGTGAAGTTTTTTCTGTGTACTTCTCAGCCAATATGTCACCTCTTTTATTGCCAATATTTTATTAATATTTTTTTATTATTTATTATTTTTTTTTCTTGCTATTTTCCAGGTCTTTAGACTATACTCCGAAACCCACTTCGAGCCATCCAATTTGGAGCCATCGGTGTAGAAATCTATATAACGCTTAATCCCCAGGGTATGTCTGCTATATGCCTCAATATTGGGAATTACAGTTTTAAACTTTTTTTATTAATATATATTTTTTTATTAATTACTAATATTTTTTTATTATTTATTATTATTATTATTGCCATTTTCCAGGACTTTAGACTATACTCCGAAACCCACTTCGAGCCATCCAATTTGGAGCCATCGGTGTAGAAATCTATATAACGCTTAATCCCCAGGGTATGTCTGCTCTAAGCCCCAATATTGGGAATTAGAGTTTTAAACTTTTTGTAGAAAAGCGATTTCGCTAGAAAGTAATCTACTACGCTTAGCACAGCTGGCATTATTTTGAGGAGCAAACTGTGCCCGTCCGTTTTTTCCGACCACAGCGATATCTCTTTCAGATATTTATAACACTTGATGACCGTTTTCGGAATTTCGCAGATACTTTGCCCACCTCTCTAATGGATTTAAAAATATACCCGAAAATTCCTTGACCTTAATTGCCTGCATATTATGTCGTATCATCCATGTTTTTGCAAATCCTAACAATGAGAACAAATGTCCAAATGCAAGACATTAAAATAAGGACTTTGTCAAAATCTTCCATGTTTTCTACTCGGTATTCTGATTTAATATTTTTTTTAAGTTTACACGTGTAAATATGAAGCAAATTAGCATTTTGACATGCCTCTACTAATTAGCAACCCCCTGGAAATTTTAGATCATACCATGGTTGATATTTTTTTTCTTTAATGACTGGTCGCAACCAGCCATACTAACTATGGCTATATGTACCATCTTGTCATGGTCAAACTGCTACTTATATACCCCAGCCATGGTTTCCTTATCACAAAGATCTCATCACTGACTGATTGTCCGTCCGGCTCTTTGGGTTTTTCGTAGCTGATCATAGCCCCGCTCAATGTACAACAATAACATTATCAGATAAACTAAAATGATGTGATCTTGAGCTGGGATAACAGCAAAAGGGTACAACAACTAACAACTGCAACTGGAACTTTATTTTGTGGCATACAAAAGTGGAGAACGGAGCCGCAGAGCAAATAAATACAAGTGGCATTGAAAATGGCACGAAAAACAGTTCAGGATGTGAAAAATACAGATGCCATGACATAGCCATCCCACAATACTACAAAAAAATATCCACAAAAAGAATCCCAGGGAAAGATGGAAAAGTAAACAGACTCGAAGACAGGAGTAGTGGTGTTGTCATACTTGCCTTGACATTTGATGTCAAAGAAAATTTGCATAAGACTTGCTTGCCAGTCAGTTAGGAAGAGACAGACAGACAGACGGACGGACAGAAATGCATAATTGGCACAAAGATAATTTAATTTACAATTTCTCCATGTGCTTTTAGGGAGGGATAGCAAGCTGTGCCTTTTGGCTAAGGAATACTTGGAAATTGAAAAAAACGAACAGAAACAGCAATTTTTGATCACTTATCTGAAACAATTTGCAAAAGATGTTCTCATACTTGGTGAAAATCAAAAGGACTTATAGTTTGAGTTTTTAATGTATATCGATTTGACTTAATCTAAGTTTAGAGGAAGAAATTCAAATTCAAATTAGATTTGTGAAGATTTTTGGGGGGATAAGAAATGTCAGGAGATTCCGAGAGACAAATAGAAAGAGAAGAAAAGGAAGAGATCGTCTGTTTGTTATGCAGCATCATTCAATTAGCCACCAAAGGAATATAGCGACTTCAAAAGGACATTTTTCCTTGGGATTTATATCAAAGTCTATGGCAGGACTTTGGTAGTACGACCAATAGAAACGTCACTGTCCTCGACAATAAATGAAATAATAGCTTGGCGATGGCTGACTTGTACACATAGGGTCACATTCCACCGAATGTAAGGAAAGCTGATAGGAATAGCTATAGGGATACATTCAGTATAATGAAACCGAAAATACCAGGGACAAATATAAGAACCGTGCAAGATATCGAACACAGCCATTGGAACGGACTTCAAAGGCCGTCAACATCTCACTGAAAGCTGCATGCCCTAGAGGAAAGCCGATTGGGAAAACTCGACTGCCATGGTGGTATACGGAGTTAAGTAATATGAGGAAATCCTGTAGGAAGCTCTTTAACAAAGCAAGGTCCCCCAGAACTCCGGAGAATTGGGACGCTTATAAGATGAATCTGGGAAGATATAAGCGAGAATTGAGAAAGTCTTAGCACAACTCTTGAAATGATTACTGTAGCAGTAATGAAAATACGTCTGAGGCTTCGAGACTACGGAAGGTACTAGCATCCACTAACTCCGCTTCAGGTTTCATTAAAACATCGAAGGGCAACTGGACAACGTCCAGTGAGGAGACGCTGGAGGTACTATTGGAAATTGTATCACAATCTAGACAAAAAGATGCTTTAAATAGTTTTGGACCTTTCAAATTCGCCGGACCTGATGGAATTGCTCCGGCGGAGTTACAAGCAGTGACTGACAGAATTATCCTATGGTTATCGGTGATATCTAGGTTAGGTTAGGTTAGGTGGCAGTCCGATGTATCAGGCTCACTTAGACTATTCAGTCCACTGTAATACCACAGTGGTGAACTTCCCTCTTATCACTGAGTGCTGCCCGATTCCATGTTAAGCGCAATGGAAAGGGACCTTCCTTTTACTGGTATAGCCGAGTCCCAACGGCATTTCAAATTGCTGTGAAACAACTTAGAGAAGCTTTGAAACATTCACTTATCCTGGTTTATCCTCATTCCTTCTTAAGACTCTGGAGAGGATGATAGATAATTTTCTTAGAACTAGCATCGATTCAAGATTACTCTCGAAACGAAAACATGTTTACTCCAAGTGCAGATCTACTGAGACAGCATTGCATGAACTAGTCAGCTTTATTGAAAGCTCAGTATCTGTCAAGGAATGCACAATATAGGCTGTGAATGACAGAATTATCCCATGGTTGTCGGCGATATATATCAACTTAGAATATATTCCAGGAAAGTGGAGGGAAACAAAAGTCGTTTTCATACCTAAAGGGGGAAAAAGCATCTCACTCGAGTGCGAAGAATTTCCGACAAATCAGCTTATCCTCATTCCTTCTTAAGAAACAGTCAGGATTACTGAGGTGGGATAATCCACCGCTCAAAATTTTTTTGGTATTCAGTCGAAGCTGGAATCGAACCCACGACCTTGTGTATGCAAGGCGAGTATACTAACCATTGCACCACGATGGCTCCCTAGCATATATTCCAGGAAATTTGAGGGAAACAAAATTCGTTTTCATTCCTAAAATGGGAAATGCCTCTGACTCGAGTGCGTAGGATTTCCGACCAATCAGCTTATCCTCATTCCTTCTTAAGACTCTGGAGAGATAGATAGATATTTATCTTAGAACTAGCATTGATTCAAAATTGCTCACGAAACGACAACATGCTTACTCGAAGGGTAGATCTACTGAGACCGCATTGCATGAACTAGTCAGCTTTATTGAAAGCTCAGAATCTGTCAATGAATGCACAATATAGGCTGGGAATGACAGAATTATCCCGTGGTTGTCGGCGATATATATCAACTTAGCAAAGATTCCAGGAAAGTGGAGTGAAACAAAAGTCGTTTTCATACCTAATGGGGGAAAAATCATCTCACTCGAGTGCGAAGAATTTCCGACCAATCAGCTTATCCTCATTCCTTCTTAAGACTCTGGAGAGGATGATAGATATTTATCTTAGAACTAGCATCGATTCAAGATTACTCTCGAAACAAAAACATGCTTATTCCAAGTG
Organism: Haematobia irritans; assembly: GCF_050003625.1. Taxonomy (NCBI): domain Eukaryota; kingdom Metazoa; phylum Arthropoda; class Insecta; order Diptera; family Muscidae; genus Haematobia; species Haematobia irritans. The sequence continues at coordinate 7,229,207 of NC_134399.1, forward strand.
TAGATCTACTGAGACCGCATTGCATGAACTAGTCAGCTTTATTGAAAGCTCAGTATCTGTCAATGAATACACAATTGTGGAATCCAAGGGACATTTAATAACGTCCATCTGAGCTCGATATTAAATGGATTGACAACTCTGAATGTTGATCAAGGAATACATAGGCTGTTAGACCATCTTCTAACGAAGCGATGTAATTCAGTCACACTAGGACAAGAAAGCATACAAAGGTATGTGAACAGAGGCACTCCCCAAGGAGGAGTTCTATCACATCTTCTTTGGAATGTTGCTATAAACAACCTTCTGGTTTCCCCAGTAAAAGAAAGGATAAAAGTGCTGATATACGAAGATGATGTTGTTCTGGCAGTCAGGGAAAATTCCCATCCATAAATAGAGATATTATACAGAGAGCCTTCCGGGAGACTGAGAAATGGGCGAAGGAGAATGAATCTAGGGATAAATCCTGCAAAATTCCCACGGTTAAGCCCATATCTTTTGGTGATATTTAAATTCGCTTTGGGTAGTGGATTACTCTTCGGCAAAACCACTTTTCGACAAAAAGTTTGAAAATCTTATTCCCAAGAGAAAGGCGTGGAACACACAGACCCCTGGGAATAAACGTTATATGGATTTCTACACCAATGGCTCCAAATTGGATGGCTCCAAGTGGGCTTCGGAGTATATTCTAACTACCTGGAACTCAAAATAGCGAAACGATAACCTTATTACTTTAGTGTTTTTCAGGCTGAATAGAAGAGACACTAATATATGTATATTCAGACGTGGGTTCGATTCCTGCTTCGACCGAACACCAAAAAGTTTTTCAGCGGTGGATTATCCCACCTCAGTAATGCTGGTGACATTTCTGAGGGTTTCAAAACTTCTCTAAGTGATTCCGCTGCAATGTGGAAAGTCGTTCGGACTCAGCTATAAAAAGGAGGTCCCTTTTTATTGAGCTTAACATGGAATCGGGCAGCACTCAGTGATAAGAGAGAAGTTCACCACTGTGGTATCACAATAATCTAAGTGAGCCTGAAACACCGTATTGCCACACGGATGAAAAAGACTGTTTTTCATATGTTTGGCTATAAACATTATATGTTTGGAACACAAATTTTTAAACACAATATTTTTGAGTGCAAGCATATAATGTTCACAAACTAGCATAACATGTTTGGGACATATATGTTAATATGTTAGAACATATTATGTTTGGGACATAAAATGTTTGTAAATATAATATGCTTGGATGCAAACATATATTAATTTAGAAATAGCCTATAAACATATATGTGTTTAGTAGCTTGGAGCGCTATTTAACAGGGAGCGATATTGAATTAAGTTGGTGGTTGTTGCTTGTTATTACAAAATTAACATTTTATTTTTCCTTGGGCAATTGATCAGCTACTTCTTTGATCCTTACAAACTGTGTGGTCCGCTGTTCGAATCCCCGTCCGGCAAAAGGTAAAATTAAAATAAAAAAATCATAAATTTGAATAATTTCTTCTACAATGTTTGTATTATAGAAAAAGGTGCTAAGAACTAAAAAATCTCGTGGAAGTGAGAAAGATGTCGGGGAATATACAATTGGGCAGAAACAAAATTTTGAGCATTCAGGTCGAAAACCTATGTTGTTAGCACCTATATTACCTGTTTATTTTCATAATTCATTATGATTGTAAATATATAAATAAATAAATAAAATTTTGCTTGAAGCAAAATATGTTTGGGAGTATATGTTACAGAAACGATTTTTTGTGAGGGTGCACCTAACCTAACGTAACATATTTTACTAAATATATCTGTAACATACAGATTCTCCATGGAATACTTTATACCCTGGTCGACGTGCAAGATCTTTCTGATACCAAATGCTGAATTTCTCTTTTATCAATAAGCAAAATTCGCCAATATGCAGTATTACGGCTCTAATCGTGACTATTGCAATAAGTGTAACATGACATTAAGAGTTTATGTACCTATTTTACAAGGCGTGTCTGTAATACACATCGATATCGAACGCTTTTACTTTAGGTAAGAGGAAACTTGAAGCACCGGCCACCATACTAGAAGACTGTACAGCATTTAGGCTTTAATCCCTGCTTTGTACATCTGTGACACATTTTATGGACTCTAAAAGTTTTTTCCTCCCTTTTTTGGATGATTCCACTATCTCCTAATATTGAGTCCAAAATCTGGCCTCTTTAAAAATAGGCCATTGGTTTCAGTCATACTAGTCACATATTTGACCAAAATGAGGGTCAAACATTTTTCGAGGAGTATTTTCGAAATATCTGGATACCGTTTATGGAAAATTCTCTTACGATGTTCTTATATATCCATTATTAACTAAAAGTGTTTGCTGGTTTAACTAAGGCGATGAATTATTTTCTTTCCAATTTTATGTCAAATATTATTTACCCAGTGTAACCGTACCATAAGATATAATGGTTTCGGAGGATACACAGCTTCTCTATCTTTTGATTTATAAGTATTAGGGTTTCTGAACGTGAGCGCCACATTTTAAGGTCCCCATATCTTCATCGTCATTTGATTGAATGATTCCACTATGTCCTTTTTCACAATATCCCTAATATTAAGCCTAAAATTAGGCTCAAAACTAAATAAATTAAATATAGCTCATTTACCCCACTTCTGGCCTTCGGATGAAGTTTAAACCGAGACTTTTGTAAAGCAGGAAATAGCCACATTTGTTGTCCTTGCATTCTACATAAGAGGCCTTGCTTTTCATTTGGAGACATTTTTGGCACTACAATAGATTGCAATTGCTCTTCATCATCCTACTCCTCCTTCTCATCACAGCCATATAAAGACGTACACATGCGTTTCGAAATTCTTTTGAGGCGCCAGAAGAAAGTCCTCGACAGGAGACATTCTTAATAATTTCGAGCAATGTCCCATGTTTATTTTAACAAAAACCAGCCTTTTTGGATTGCAGTGTCTGTTTGGATTGGCGGTCGTATGTAATGTCTGAGAGATTTAAACAATAGTTTGATTAGATTTGTGTGATATGCAGAAGAGTACTTCATTAAAAGATTGAAGAGGCAAATGTTTCCTGCTTGAAAGCGTCATTAAGAAAATGACAATCTTTAAAATCATTCGCTACTTATTCTTGGGCAGCTTGTATTCACTAAAGAGGAGCTCCTACCAAAACGGCTGGCTGCTCATCATCAGTGTGGAGGTTTTTCGATTTTTTTTCTGTTTCTGTTCAATCTGGCTCTGTGGCCCATTGCTGGTTTGGGGGGGAATATAAACGGACACCAATAATAGCAGCAACAACAAGCCGACAAAAAGGGTAGTTTGCAAAACAAGCCAGCAAAGATATCACAATGCCAACAATAACCACAACAATAACAACTTCTTCTGCAACAACAATAACAATAGCAACAACACACGGACGATTCTTTGTTTTAAAAGAAAAATTCGACTGGCGCCACTTAAAGATCAGACACGAACGCGCATTGCCAACAAAGCTCAGGCCTCTCAAAAGCTGAAATTTCGACATTTAAAAAGAAGCCGAAGAAGAGCCACGAAACCATGAAAAAGTAAACAAAAGCCTATATCAGTGAGCCAAATGACGACGCAAGTGTTACCCTAAAGCATCAAAGAAATTTGAACGCCCTTTATTCAGCAGCACTCATCTTAAGAGGTGCTTAAGAAATATTTTGCAAAAAAAAATGAATGGAAGAGTTAATGAAGGACGATAGGAGGAGAAAAACATTAGATTTCGAATACCCATAGGAGAAAAATATCCTGGAACATCAACTACAAACTTTTGCGTACTTTTCTAGCCTAATATAGTTTTCTAAAGCTAGAAAAAGGCAAGTATTTGCGAAAGATTTGAATTCAAAGGTAATTCTAATTGAATTCTAATTGTTTTCAAATATTTATACTCACACTTTTCTTGCATTACTATCAACATTTTACCTTATAATCTTACAAAAGTATTAATATTTTCCCCATACTACCATCTCATATCATTATGATATGAACTGAAGATTTGAATTCAAAGGTAATTCAAATTGAATTCTAATTGTTTTCTAATATTTTTATTCAAGCTTTTCTTAGATTACTGTCAACATTTTACCTTCTTATCTTCCAAAAGTATTAATATTTTCCCTTCATACTACAATCTCATACCATTATATAGCTCCACTCATCCGCAGAGCTATTAAAGAAGCAAAGTAAGAAGGAGAGAGAGGGAAGTGGGAAGAGCGATATGAATACTCAAAAAATAATCATGGAACCTGAACCAGTATTTTCCAAATATTTAACACTTTTTCCATGTTAGGGCATATATTTGAAGAAGGGTCGACTTCAACAAAAATCTACTCCAAAAAAAAAATACTTCATATTATTGGAATTCAACTCGCTTTCAAAGTGATTTCCAATACCTTTCTACGACTTTCCCCCATAACAAAATTTTAGACCATCGAATGTCGGTTCTAAGTTTTCCATTATTCAGCGAAATAGCAGAAGGAAAGGCGGGAGTATCGGTAGATTTCGAATACACCACACAAAAACGTAAACATTCATTTCATAAGCATTTTGTGACTAATGTGTCTCACCACTTAAAAACAAATTAAATTTTAAAGACTTTCAAGTTGAATTCAAATGGTACCCGAATATGCGTATTCAGTTATTATAAAAATTATTAATTAAACTCGCTATCAAAGTGATTTCCAAAAGCTTTCAAAAAATGTCGAGACTTATGTGACTCACCACTTGAATAAAGTTTGAATTTTAAAGACTTTCAACTTGAATTCACATGGTACCAGAATTTTAAATTATTTTTAATTAAACTCGCTTTCAAAGTGATTTCCAATATGTTTCTACCATACTTTTCTCCATAACGAAATTTTAGACCAACGAATATCGGAATAACATAAACAGGAGAAGATAAGAGGGGATTTCGAATTCCCCAAATAAAAACGTAAACTATAACTTCCAAACAAAATTCGGTGATTAATGTGACTCAATCCTTGAAAAATTGTTAATTTGAAAGACTTTCAAGTTGAATTCAAAAGGTACTCGAATATTTGTATTAATTTATTACAAAAAAATACATCAAATGTTTTTAATTAAACTCGCTTTCCAATAGCTTTTAAATCCTTCCCCCAAAACAAAATTTTCGACTAACGAATATTGGTCCTAAAATTCCCATTATTCATCGGATTACATAAATAGGAAAAAATACGGCGGGAACATCGTTAGATTTCGAATACCCTAAATGAAAAACTTCTGTGACTAATGTGATTTACCATTTGAAAAAAGTTTGAATTTCAAAGACTTTCAAGTTGAATTAAAAAATTGTATCCTTACAAGTTACATCAAATATTTGAAATAAACTCGCCTTCAAAGTGACTTCCAATAGCTTTCAAATACTTGACCCCATAACGAAATTTTAGACCAAGAGACGTCGGTTAAAAATTTCAGTGGATAGTTAGATTTCAAATACCCCAAATAAAAATGTAATGTTACTAATGACTAATGCAACCCAACACTTGAAAAAACTTTGAATTTGAAAGAGTTTCAAGTTGAATACATATAGTATTCGAATATTTTTATTATTACAAAAACTGCATTATCAAACATTTGAAATAAACTCATCTTCAAAGTGATTTCCAGTAGCTTTGAAATAATTGTATTGATTGTATTTTACTATATTACTTTCTTATCGTTCAATGTCAATGGCATTCTCTAAAGTGCTCCCATACTACCAACGCATTCCATGTAGAGCAATAACTTGGCCCGCTGGTGCACATCACATTGTCTGCAACAAGAATTGGCAACAGCCTCATGAACGACGAAAGACTACGACACCACCACCAACAACAACAACACAAAATCACTACAAAATTGTGAAGCAAGCGAAACCAAAAACAAAAACCTCCGAAACTAAAAACAAACAAAACCAAGAAACGACACAGAAACCTGAACGAACAACAGAAATCAATGAAAACAAATGAACTCCTAAATGCAAAAGGACATGAGCAATAACACGACGTAAGGATTTGAGTTCAGTTTTTGATCGTTGCCGCCGCTACAGAAACGCGCACAGTCGCACATTTGTAGCCGCTACCTAAGGCGCCACTTGGACAATTTGATTGTCGTCGGTTAGTTGTAAATGTGGCAGCCACAAATAAATGACGATGCAATGCTATGATGATGGCAACGGGGCATACTCTTCTGGAGGTGCTGTTGGTGAGATGGCATTGGTGATGCTGGTGGTGGTGGTGGTGGCGATGGTAATCTTGGTAACAAAATACCATGGAGGTTCTTCGTCTTCTTCTTAGTATTTTCCTCATTATCGTCTTATTCTTTATTTGAATTCCTAGTTGCAGTGTGTGGAAATTGGAGCTTAGAGTGTCTGAACTTACAGCATCCAGTGGATTATCTAGGATAGATTTTGTGAATGCCAAAAAACAAACACAAGAACTCGTTAAAAGGTAGATAGTAGTTACGATTGTGGAATTTGAAAAGTAGTTGGAGTTGAATATACAGGAAAGCAATAGGTCTTTGGTGAAAATATGCGATAAGCCAGAAAATGATAGCAATGACAGTATTTTCATGACAAGCATAATACATTGTTGTAGTAACCATATTTGACTATTAAACTATGTTGTCTCCAAGCATGACATAGTTTGAGAGGAGAATATTATGGTCCTGAAAAAGAAAATATTTTATCTAAAATAACAGTAGACAACCTCAATGAAACAGTTCAACTGTGGGAAATCAAAAAAAAAAACTCATAAAGATAAAATAAAGAGATCATGTAATGATCCCCATAACCATTTATTTCTATAGAAATAAAATGTTGCTAAAATTTTCTATAGAAATAAAATTTTGACAAAATTTTCTATAGAAATAAAATTTTGACAAAATTTTCTATAAAAATTAAATTTTGACAAAATTTTCTATAGAAATAACATTTTGGCACAACTTATTATAGAAATAAAATTTTGACAAAATTTTCTATGCAAATAATATTTTGCCAAAATTTTCTATAGAAATTACATTTTGGCACAGCTTATTATAGAAATAAAATTTTGACAAAATTTTCTATGCAAATAATATTTTGACAAAATTTTCTATGGAAATAAAAAAAAATACAATATTTTCTATAGAAATAAAATTTTTCTGTAGAAAAAAAATTTTGACAATATTTTTTATAAAATTGAAATTTGCAACCATTTCTTAACAATATTTTCTACAGAAATAAAATTGTGACAAAATTTTCTATAGAAATTAAATTTCGTCAAACATTTTCTATAGAAATACAATTTTGTCAAAATTTTCTATAAAAATAAAATTTTGACAAAATTTTCTATAGACATAAAATTTTGACAAAATTTTCTATAGAAATAAATTTTGACAAAATTGTCTGTAGATATAACATTTTGACAAAATTTTCTATAGAAATAAAATTTTGACAAAACTTTCTATAGAAATAAAATTTTGACAAAATTTTCTATGCAAATAATATTTTGACAAAATTTTCAATAGAAATAAAATATTGAAAAAATTTTCAATGGAAATAATATTTTGACAAAATTTTCTATAGAATTAAAATTTTGACAAAATTTTCTATAGAAATAAAATTTTTCTATAGAAATAAAATTTTGACAACATTTTTTATAAAATTGAAATTTGCAACCATTTTTTGACAAGATTTTCTACAGAAAAAAAAAATTATGACAAAATTTTCTATAGAAATAAAATTTTGTCAAAATTTTCAATAGAAATAAAGTTTTGAAAAAAAATTCTATAGAAATAACATTTTGACAAAATTTTCTATAAAAATAAAATTTAGTCAAAATTTTCTATAAAAATAAAATTTGGGCAAACGTTTCTATCGAAATAAAATTTTTACAAAAATTTCCATCGAAATAAAATTTTGATAAAATTTTCTACAGAAATAAAATTATGACAAAATTTTCTATGGAAATAATATTTTGACAAAATTTTCTATAGAATTCAAAATTTTGACAAAATTTTCTATAGAAATAAAATTTTTACAAAATTTTCTACAGAAATAAAATTATGACAAAATTTTCTATGGAAATAATATTTTGACAAAATTTTCTATAGAATTAATATTTTGACAAAATTTTCTATAGAAATAAAATTTTGACAAAATTTTCTATGGAAATAATATTTTGACAAAATTCTCTATAGAACTAAAATTTTGACAAAATTTTCTATAGAAATAAAATTTTGTCAAAATTTTCTATAGAAATAAAATTTTGAAAAAAATTTCTATAGAAATAAAATTTTGACAAAATTTTCTATAGAAATAAAATGTTGACAAAATTTTCGATAGAAATAAAATTTTGACAAAATTTTCTATGCAAATAATATGTTGACAAAATTTTCTATGGAAATAATATTTTGACAAAATTTTCTATAGAAATAAAATTTTGACAAAATTTTCTATAGAAATAAAATTTTTACAAAATTTTCTATAGAAATAAAATTTTTCTATAGAAATAAAATTTTGACAACATTTTTTATAAAATTGAAATTTGCAACCATTTTTTGACAAGATTTTCTACAGAAATAAAATTATGACAAAATTTTCTATAGAAATAAAATTTTGTCAACATTTTCTATAGAAATAAAATTTTGTCAAAATTTTCTATAGAAATAAAATTTTGAAAAAAATTTCTATAGAAATAAAATTTTGACAAAATTGTTTATAGAAATAAAATTTTGACAACATTTTCTATAGAAATAACATTTTGACACAGCTTTTTATAGAAATAAAATTTTTACAAAATTTTCGATAGCAATAAAATTTTTACAAAATTTTCTATGGAAATAATATTTTGACAAAATTATCTATAGAAATAACATTTTTCTATAGAAATAAAATTTTTCTATAGAAATAAAATTTTGAAAACATTTTTTATAAAATTAAAATTTGCCACCATTTTTTGACAAGATTTTCTACAGAAATAAAATTATGACAAAATTTTCTATAGAAATAAAATTTTGACAAAATTTTCTATAGAAATAAAATGTTGACAAAATTTTCTATAGAAATAAAATTTTGACAAAATTTTCTATAGACATACAATTTTGACAAAAATTTTTATAGAAAAAAAGATATGTTTGTACAAATTTATTTCGGCAAAGGCCGGCTATCATAAACCTTTTTTCGGAAGGTTCAAGTGTGGTTCACTTTGGGTTTAGTGAACTGCCTGAATTTATTCTGATAATTGGTTGATAGTTTTGCTGCAAGTAGAGGATGCTGATGAGGAATGTGGTAATTCCGAAACGTGCGTCCATCCAACCATCTTGCAGTCTATAGGGCTTTGTCCAAATAAATTTGACAAACATTCTTTTCCTCTGTTGGTTAAGCTACACATGTAGTTTAGTCAATGCATGGTTTTAAGCTGAAATCAAAAACAACGAAAAAAAAAACTATTGACAAAACTTTTTATACACGCAAAGAAAAAAAACGTTTGGAAAGCGTGTACCGAAAACGTTTTTCTTTTATTAGAGTTTTTTGAATTGCTTCGAAAATTTTAAACTTTTATCACCAAAAAAATTCGTTTGTTACAAAATTTTTATTTTTTCAATAAAAAAAGTTATTTTTGAAACAACAACACAGTCCATTTCGTTTATATCAAACACTGTTCTTTTCTGACTTTAGGTCTTTAATAAGAAACATTTTACAGTTCAAAATGTAATATAGTCCAATGTACTGTTGAACATTTTTTCGGAATCTTCCGAACATATCTGGAATATATGTAAAAAAAAAAAAAAACAAAAAAAAAAACTTTGGTCGAAGCAGGGATCGAACCCACGACCCTTGGCATGCAAGTCGGACGTAGCAACCACTGCTCCACGGTGCCAAACTAAATGTTTTTTTCTGTTAAATAAACTTTGTTTATTCGGTTCGTGGGCGCCGCAAGCTATGCTATATAAATATAACTTATATGGATATTTATCTATTGATGACCATAACAGGTACATAGCTCTGTGGTTAGTGTGTTGGCTTACAAAGTGCATGGTCCGCGGTTCGATTCTCCGTCCAGGCGAAAGGTAAAAAATTTTAAAAATTTATAAAATCGTATAATTTCTTCTACATTGTTGGTATTACAGGAAAAGGTCTTAAGAACTAAAAAACCTTGTGGATGTGAGAAAGATGTGAGGGAAAATGCAATTAGCAAGAAAACAATGTTTTTTTTTGAGTTTGTCTTTATGAAATTGTTTTTACATCCTGGAAAAGAATAAACGTTTATCACAAAAAGTATATACTTTTCTTCCAAATACACTTCCTTACAGCGAAAAGCAAATGAGAAACGAACTTTGTTTGTCTAAAATTTCGTTTGGGAGGAAAGAATTATTTTTTTGCGTGTAGAATTAAAATGTTGACAAAATTTTCTATGGAAATAACATTTTTACAAAATTTTCTATAGAAATAAAATGTTGACAAAATGTTCTATAGAAAAAAACTTTTGACAAATTTTCTATAGAAATAACATTTTGACAAAATTTTCTATAGAGATAAAATTTTGACAAAATTTTCTATAGAATTAAAATTTTGACTAAATTTTCTTTAGAATTAAAATTTTGACAAATTTTTTGGAATGAAAAAAAATTAACAAAATTTTCTATAGAAATAAAATGTTGGCAAAATTTTCTATAGAAATAAAATTTTCTATTGAATTAAAATTTTGACAAATTTTTCTATAGAAATAAAATGTTGACAAAATTTTCTATAAAAATAAAGTTTTGACAAAATTTTCTAAAGAAATAAATCGCTGGTGTAAACCCAAAGCAAATTGCAAATAAACCCGAATATATGACTAATATTTCCCGGGATTTCTCCAATCGTTTTTATTGGCTTTTATAGAATTTTTGTTTTGCATCAAAAAAAACCTTTGATTGTCCAAAATTTTGTTCCTGAAAAAATTGAACTCTTCTTTGTGAGTGAATTAACTAGTGTTTTCCTACTTAAGCCTCAATTAATTTCCAATAAAGGCCTCAAATCATCAAAGACATTCCATTACAGCTAAGAATCACTTATCTTTTGTGGGTTCATAATCTAAGAAAACTTGCCGACTGTATACGTTAAATCCCAACTCTACAAATAAGAATATTGTTCCTTGTACAGTATTAGGGCACGAGTACTAAGCTTGGACTTAGTAATTATCCCATAAACAAATTTTAAATGCCTTCTGAGGATCTCTTGAAAACAAAAAATGCACCACCAATTACCGGATTCACAACAAAAGCCAAAATTGTAGATCCTTTTTTTTCTATTCTACAAAATTAAGAGAACCAAAGCAAAACCAGGAGGATTTATTTTATGATGTTAAGTACCGGATTTTAAACAGAACGAATACACACACACAAATACTAGAAAAGGAACATCCTTTTTATTGTCCCACATGATGGGCTATTGTCAAATTGAAACAAATCCATGACATGATAATTAAAAGGAGGATAATCCAAATCCTTGCCCCCATTGTAGCAAATTCCAAAATGATGATGTGGTTTCATAGAAATCTGCTACTGATACCCATGATGGGCTAAGATGGCCTGGCCTGTTGTTCTATGAGAGCAATTTGCCAAGAGTTTTGCCAAGATTAGAGAAAAGAACTAGTCTACCGCAAACATAAAGACACACAGAAATCTCGGACTGATGACAAAGGCAATTATAAATGTTTATTCTTTCGAAAAACTAAAGCATAAAGATGATGCCCCAGGATAATTGCTACCTCTTTGGATGCTGAGCTCATTGGCACTGTTTGTTGTTGCTCTTGTTTGTCGCTTGCAATTTAAGAACACTCTTCCTGCACAAATTGGCATTTTCCTTCTCCTACGCTAAGTGTTGTGTTCATAGTTCTATTCTAAGCAGCAATCTTTTTGCCTTTTGCCCCTACCCGTTGTAGTCTTCCAGCGTTGAATTCTAAGAGTTTTTGTTTTTAGTTTACAAACAACGGCTTTAATGCCCATCTCTTGGAAACTAACTAACATCTCTACGGCGTACAACCATCCATGAACACCAAACAGATGTTAGTTTTTATGAGGCAAAGGGGCCAACTGTATTGTGACCAGAATTTTCTATTTATGCTTGAACCATAAAGTGGGTTTATTATTTTAACACAGATCTACTGCCAGAAGCAAGGATCCTACACTTGGCTCCAAAAAAGCCTGAAAATGTTGAGATCCCATAAAAAAATAAAAAATACAATTATGAATAAATTTGCTATAGAAAATAAATTATGAGAAAATTTGCTAGAGAAATTAAATTTTGAGAAAATTTCTTATAGAAATAAAATTTTACTAAAGATTTTTAAAAAATTTCTATAGAAAATAAAATTTGACAAAATTTCCTAAAGAAATTAAATTTTAAGAAAATGTCCTGAAGAAATTAAATTTTAAGAAAATGTCCTATAGAAATGAAGTTTTTTGAAAAATTTCTGAAACTTTGACAACATTTCGTATAGAAATGAAATTTCGTTAATATTTCCTATAGAAATAAAATTTTGAAAAAATTTTCTTATTAACGAAAATTTTGTTTTTCCTATTTCCTTTAGAAAAGAAATTTCACTAAAATTATAACTAATAGGAGAAATAGAAATAAACTAAAATTTTCAGAAAATTTCATATTAAAATTTAATTTTCAGAAAATTTCCTACAGAAATGACATTTTCCAAAAATTTTTTATAGAAATGAAATAGTGACAAAATTTCCTATAGAAATGAAGTCTTCAGAAAATTTTATAAAGAAATTAAATTTTAGAAAATTTTCTGAAGCAAAGAAATTTTGACAAAATTTCCTGTAGTAATGTAAAAATTAAATTTTGACAAAATTTCCTATAGAAATGAAATTTTGACAAAATTTCCTATAGAAATGAAATTTTGACAAAATTTCCTATAGAAATGAAATTTTGACAAAATTTCCTATAAAAATGAAATTTTGACAAAATTTCCTATAAAAAGGAAATTTTGACAAAACTTCCTATAAAAATTAAATTTTGACAAAGTTTCCTATAGAAAGGAAATTTTGACAAATTTCCAATAGAAATGAAATTTTGAAAAAATTTCCTATAGAAATGAAATTTTGACAAAATTTCCTATAGAAATGAAATTTTGACAAAATTCCTATAGAAATAAACTTTTGACAAAAAATCCTGTAGAAATGAAATTTTGACAAAATTTCCTATAGAAATAAAATTTTGACAAAAAAATCCTATAGAAATGAAATTTTGACAAAATATCTTATAGAAATGAAATTTTGACAAAATATCTTATAGAAATGAAATTTTGACAAAATTTCCTATAGAAATGAAATTTTGACAAAATATCCTATAGAAATGAAATTTTGACAAAATTTCGTATAAAAATGAAATTTGACAAAATTACCTATAAAAATGGAATTTTGACAAAATTTCCTATAAAAATGAAATTTTGACAAAATTTCCTATAAAAATTAAATTTTGACAAAGTTTCATATCGAAATTAAATTTTGACAAAATTTTCTATAGAAATGAAATTTTGACAAAATTTTCTATAGAAATTAAATTTTGACAAAATTTTCTATAGAAATGAAATTTTGACAAATTTCCTATAGAAATGAAATTTTGACAAATTTCCTATAGAAATGAAATTTTGACAAAATTTCCTATAGAAATAAAATTTTGACAAAATTTCCTATAGAAATGAAATTTTGACAAAATTTCCTATAGAAATGAAATTTTGACAAAAAAAATCCTACAGAAATGAAATTTTGAGAAAATTTCTTATAGAAATGAAATTTTGACAAAATTTCCTATAGAAATGAAATTTTGAGAAAATTTCCTATAGAAATGAAATTTTGAGAAAATTTCCTATAGAAATGGAATTTTGAGAAAATTTCCTATAGAAATAAAATTTTGACAAAATTTCCTATAGAAATAAAATTTTGACAAAAAAAATCCTATAGAAATGAAATTTTGATAAAATATCCTATAGAAATAAAATTTTGACAAAATTTACTATAGAAATGAAATTTTTGACAAAATTTCCTATAGAAATGAAATTTTTACAAAATTTCTTGTAGAAATGAAATTTTAACAAATGCTTCTAAAAAAATAAAATTTTGATCAAATGTCCTATAAAAATGAAATTTTAATAAAATTTCCTATAAAAATTAAATTTTAATAAAAATTTCCTACAAACATTAAATTTTAATAAAATTTCCTACACCGAAAGAATTCTCTTCGTTAATTTTACGAAGAATTTTTCATTAACTATTCTTCCTGAATTCTTCATTAAAGTAACGAAATTTTCATTCATTTTCTTAAATTTTACGAAGAACATTTTACGAATATACGAAACTTCTACGAAACATTCTACATTAACTTTTCTTCGTATAAAGTTCGTACTTTTAACGAAACTTTCTTCATATTTCATGAATTTTGTGAAGAAGTTTTTACGAATATTTTACGAAACATTCTGCGTTAAAATTTCTTCATACAATGTTAGAAACATTTTCTTTGAAATAACGAAGAAGTTTCATTGAAATTGTAAAATTTCCGTTCGCGGCATTAAATTGTCTTTTATAATGTGCTTGAGTGTATTCCTTTATTCTATTTTTTATGCAAGTCTATGAATAAAAGTGAAGCAATAAAACTAAAAATTATTCAAAAACTGAAGGTAAAGTAGTGATGTCATTTTTCACACTTGCAACTACAACCAAATGCACTTTCAACTATAATTTTTTTTCTAAAAGTTCGAAAATTTTTCAGAAAAAAATACGAAAGTTTTTCATAAAAAGTACGAACATTTTTCATAAAAACTACGAAAATTTTTCATAAAAAGTACGAAACATTTTCATAAAAAGAACGAAATTGTTTCATAAAAAGTACGAAGATATTTCATAAAAAGTACGAAGATTCTTCATAAAAAGTACGAATTTTTTCTTACAAACTACGAAAATTTTTGAAGAACTTTTCTTCGTAAAAAGTACGAAATATTTCGTACTTTTAATGAAAAAATTCTTTGGTTGTAAAACAATGACAAATTTCGTACTTTTAACGAAATTTTTCGTTCTTTTTACGAAGAAAATTCTTTCCGTGTATAGTAATGAAATTTTAATCAAATTTCATATAGTAATGCAAAATTGGGAAAATTTTCTATAGAAATTAAATTTTCAGAAAATGTCCTATAGAAATGAAATTTTGACAAAATTTCCTATAGAATTTCCTTCAGAAATGTTGATAAAATTTGCTGTAGAAAAGAATGTTTGACAAAATTCCCTATAGAAATTAAATTTTCAAAAAATCTCCTATAAAAATTTCATTATAAATTTTCTTATATAAATTAAATGTTGACAAAATTTCCTATTGACATGAAATTGTTTTAAGAAAACTTCCTATAGAAATGAAATTTAAAAAAAAATCTAAAGAATATAAATTTTTGTGAAAATTTCCTATAAAAACTAAGATTTGGCAAAATTTGCTCTAGAAATGGAATTTTAACAAAATTTCCTATAGCAATGAAATTATGACAAATGAAATTATTTCCTATAGAAATAAAATATTATTAAAATTTCCTGTAGAAATACAATTTTGAGAAAATTTCCTATAGAAGTTTAATTTTGACAAAATTTCCTATAAAAATTACATTTTTGGTAAAACTTCCTACAGAAATGAAGTTAAAAACAAATCCTAAAGAAAAGAAATTTTAGTGAAAATTTCCTATAAAAATTAAATTTTGGTAAAATTTCCTGTAGGAATTGAATTTTAATAAAATTCCCCATAGCTATGAAATTTTGATAAAATTTCCTATAGAAAAGAAATGCTGACAAAATTTCCTATAGAAATGTTTCTTATTAGTTCTCATGGAATACTATGCAGAATCTCTATATCAATATTATTGAATTTTCTATTTCTCGAACATAGTTTTTGATGCCTAGTGTTGAAGGGGCGCTTTGACAAATAAAGCCTATACGCTTATGACACATACCCTCATCAGAAGAAATACTTCTTCCGCAAGAAATACGGACCAATAATGAAGACACATAGCCCAACAACAAAAAGATACTTCCCATAACAATTTTATGCTCGAAGAAATAAGAATAAGTGTTATCCTTTCACTTCATAGTTTCAAAACTAGGCATACGGAACTGCCTCGGTAGGTATCTAAGGGTAGTGATGATAGAATCTAGTTGCTGCCAATGATGATGATGGTGATGCTTATGAATGCAATGCATAGGTACTTATTTAGGTAGGCACTCCTCAACATCCTGACGACAGGATATTATATACCTTGTTCACATATAGACTTGAGCGTGTGTGAGGGTGTGTGTGTGTTTGTTGTTTTACAAATCTTATACGTAATAAAAACAATAACAACAGCAACAATAGCATCAAGATGAAGAATACAAACGAACAAAACGCAAGGAAAACGCTTTGTGCCAGCAGTATTAGTTAAGATTTAATTGAATGTAAACATATCCATCCATCCATCCATCTGCCTTATAGACACTCGTTAGCTGGAAAGAGCTCTTTTGCTGGTAGGATGATCATTATAGCAATGGTTGACTTGTACAATAGGTATGTTTCGTAGGTATATGCTCATAAATGCATATAGCGCAGCATTAAAGAATATTGCTACGTTGGTTATATATCTATGTGTGAGTGTGTGTGCACATTCACAGCCATCACATCAATTGGATTGAAGCACTAAGGATGGGCTTTGTTTTCACATCTTGATCCTTCTTTTCATTGGTATCAAGTACCGAAAATAATGACAATTAAAATAAGGCAAAATAAGGCATTTATTTACATCCACACGGAGCATGAGTGCGCACACACACACACAAAGCCTCACAAACAGATGACTTTACATCCTCCTATATCCTTGGGAATATATATGCATTGGTTTAAGCGAATGTGTGCATGAATGTGAATGTGTAATTGCATCGTGGCCATCTTATCATCAATTTCTTAATCAGCGAAATCGAAGAGCTAATAATTTAAGTAAAATTGCGATTTACACATTTATGTCTGGTTTCGTAAGGACTTCAAGACGTAATAGTTGGGGATAAAAGTGTGTAACTAATATTTATGAAAGAGGTTTTTTTTTGGAAATTATAGAATTTTAAATGTTTTAACGAGTTTAGCATAGAAAATTTTGTCAAAATTTTATTTCTATAGAAAATTTTGTAAAAATTTTAATTTTAGAGAAATTTTTGTCAAACATTTATTTCTATAGAAAATTTTGTCAAAATTTTATTTCTATAGAAAATTTTGTCAAATTTTAAATTCTACTGAAAATTTTGTCAAACTTTTATTTCTATAGAAAATTTTGTCAAAATTTTATTTCTATAGAAAATTTTGTCAAGATTTTTATTTCTATAGAAAATTTTGTCAAAATTTTATTTCTACAGAAAATTTTGTCAAAATTTTAATTTTATAGAACATTTCGCCAACATTTTAGTTCTATAGAAAATTTTGTCAAAATTTTATTTCTATAGAAAATTGTTAACATTTTATTTCTATAGAAAATCTTTTCAAAATTTTAACTCTACAGAAAATTTTATCAAAATTTTATTTCTATAGAAAATTTTGTCAAAATTTTATTTCTATCGAAAATTTATTCAACATTTTATTTCTATCGAAAATTTTGTCAACATTTTATTTCTATAGAAATTTTTATCAAAATTTTATTTCTATAAACAATTTTGTCAAATTTTAAATTCTATATTCTAAGAAATTTTATTAACATTTTATTTCTATAGAAAATCTTTTCAAAATTTTAACTCTACAGAAAATTTTATCAAAATTTTATTTCTATAGAAAATTTTGTCAAAATTTTATTTCTATAGAAAATTTTGTCAACATTTTATTTCTACCGAAAATTTTGTCAACATTTATTTCTATAGAAATTTTAATCAAAATTTTATTTCTATAAACAATTTTGTCAAAATTTTATTTCTATAGAAGATTTTGTCAAAATTTTATTTTTATAGAAAATTTTGTCAAAATTTTATTTCTATAGAAAATTTTGTCAAAATTTTATTTCTATAGAAAATTTTGTCAAAATTTTATTTTTATAGAAAATATTGGCAAAGTTTTATTTCTATAAACAATTTTGTCAAAATTTTATTTCTATAGAAAATTTTGTCAAAATTTTATTTTTATAGAAAATTTTGTCAAAATTTTATTTCTATAGAAAATTTTGTCAAAATTTCATTTCTATAGAAAACGTTGTCAAAATTTTATTTCTATAGAAAATGTTGTCAACATTTTATTTCTACCGAAAATTTTGTCAACATTTTATTTCTATAGAAATTTTAATCAAAATTTTATTTCTATAAACAATTTTGTCAAAATTTTATTTCTATAGAAAATTTTGTCAAAATTTTATTTTTATAGAAAATTTTGTCAAAATTTTATTTCTATAGAAAATTTTGTCAACATTTTATTTCTATAGAAAATTTTGTCAACATTTTATTTCTATAGAAATTTTAATCAAAATTTTATTTCTATAAACAATTTTGTCAAAATTTTATTTCTATAGAAAATTCTGTCAAAATTTTATTTTTATAGAAAATTTTGTCAAAATTTTATTTCTATAGAAAATTTTGTCAAAATTTTATTTCTTTGTCAATATGTTATTTCTATAGAAAATTTTGTAAGTGCTTCTTAGTTGGAGAAGAATATATTCCAAAATCTATGAAACCATCAAGAATTCTACCAATCTATCAACCAGAAAAAAATCTACCATTTTTGGTAGAATACTACAAACTGTGGTAACCGTGTTTTCGAAGTGTGAAAGTATGAGGGGTTTTACTGCAATTGACTTATCGAAAGTCTAAAATCGAAATATCGACTTTTGCAAATGTCAAAAGAATGCCCAGGAAATGGACAGATGGACAGACAAAAATTGCTGTATCAGCCGTTCTAAATTTTAAAAAAGTTCATTAGAATCCCTAGTAAATGGACAGACGGATGGACAAAAATTGCAATTTGAAAAATTCGAAAAGTTTGTTCTTCTTTATCGTTCCCATTAGAGTCTCTAATAAACGGGTTTCAAATTTTGGAAGTTCCAAAAATTGAAATGTCGACATTTTGATACTCATTTAAATCCCAGAAACTGGACGTACGGACAGACAGAACGGGTTACATCAGTCGACATGTTGATACTCATTTAAATCCCTAGTAACTGGACAGACAGACAGACAGACAAAATGGGCTATATCGGTTTTCCCATTTGAAAAATACGATTTTTGAATACCTAATAAATGCACAGACGGACGTTAAGAAAGGCCTATATCGGTTTTCCCAATGTGAAAAATTCGAAAAGTTCGTTCGTTTTTGCGATTCCCGTTAAAGTCCCTAGAAAATGGACAAGAGTCGGTAATCGGTTTTCCCATTTTGAAAAATTCGAAAAGTAGGCTCTTTCAAATTTTGAATAAAATTGAAAAGTTGACTTTTTGATTCTTATTAGAATCCCTAGTAAATGGAAAGAGGGGGGAATAAAAAGGTCTATATAGATATTCCCCATTTCGAAAAATTCGAATGGTAGGCTCTTTCAAATTTTGAATTGAAAAATCGATTTTTTGATTCTCATTGGAAGGCCTAGTAACTGGACAGACGGACGAACATAAAAGGCTATATCGGTCGACTCTCCCAAATTTAAAAAAAAAATTGAAAAGTAGACTTATTATTTCATAAGGACGGACAAAAAGGCTCATTTTCAAAAAATCGAAAAGTCTGCTCTTTTATGTTTTGAAAAACTTGAAAAAGTCGCCTGTTCGATTCTCGTTACAAACTGTAGTACATGGACAGACGTAGGGACAGAAAAGACTATATCGATTCGGGAGGTGATTTTGGATCGGTTAGTACTCTCAGAAAAAAAAAATTAACGAAATTTTCTAAAGCCGATTTATCGCAATTATTAAAATATTTTAGTTACCATTTTTTTAAATAGAAATTAAGCCTACTTGAATATTCTCAAATTTCTTCCGCTTCCTGTGGTTTTCTGAGAGCAGATTAGTGACAGGGATCAAATAGGCGATTCTCTTCTGACCTTTTTTTTCTAAAGCTTGGTGGTCGACAGTGACTCTATTGTTCTTGTGCAGTAAGTGCCATTATTATGACACAAATGTCCCTATCATTACCAAAGGGACATGAGCGAAATTTCTTTAACTCATCTCTAACGCAAAAACGAAAATTTGCTCATTCAAACTCCTCGAATATGTCATACTCCTCGAATATGTCATACTCCTCGAATATGTCATACCCCCCTTTAAATGGTGAAAAATTTTCATGAAAACACCTCAATCGTTATCTCAACGAAATATTTAATTGAAGTAATTAGAAAAAAATCTCCCTGAAATATGCAAACCAACAATTTAATTGCCAGCAAACATAAATAATTTTTCGTCTTATAAAGTCATCTTTCATCATCATCAAGAGGACCAACCAAGTAATGACGAATACTTCTTTGGGCCACAACTGAGCAGGCGTTACTCCACCACGATTGTGTATGATAGATAGCACTATAATGATAGCAGTTGCTGTGGGTTCGCCGTCGTCGTTGTTATTCCCTCGTTCTCTGGTTTGTTGGGTGGCTTATTTGCTCGCGTTCCTGGTTCGTTCGCCATAAACGACAAACGAGTTTTGTGGTCAGAGTTTTTGTTGGAGTTCACCTTCGTGTTGTGCTGTGTGTTGTTTCGCGACTTAAAAAACGCCTTTATTCATTTGTTCAGTCGCCTGGCGCCTTCTCTTGAAATTAAGCTTCTCCAAAAAAGACGAACATGTAATAACCAGTCAAAAGCCGTAAGCGAAGAGGGCCCATAAAAAATGTTTGTCCCACCATCAATAGGCGAGGCGAGGAAAGGGCTGCAAACACAAGGTGGCTCCTCTACATGTACACACTTCAATTATTCTGGGGCTGTTCTTGATGCATGGGCGACCATTGCTATGGCCTGCAATTGCTGCCAGGACTGGCCAGTACTACACTGGCACTTACTTGTCTTGAATTTGCACCTATTAAAAAACTTCACGGAATTTCACAGTCCCCCCAAATGAAAAGTAAAACGAAAAAAGACGAAATCATGAAAAGAGCCCTACATCCAGTCATCCAGCTAACGAGCACCCAATTCAATCGGGACAACATGAAAACGCTAATATGCGTATTTAGCTACACATCGTCATACACACACATCTAAACCCAAAAAAGGCCAATATTGCTAGATTGAACATTGCTCCAAACAAGACCTCCCGCAGATAATTGCCCATCATCTCATCATGTTCCGCCCAGCTATTTAGCAACAAGCTTTATAACCATTCAATTCGACAGCAGTACAGCAGGCCTCACATTGGCACTGTTCGGTACTTGGTATCTTCTTGGTGGCGGCGGCATCATATTATTGTTGATGGTGTTGTTGCTGCAGTTGGCGTTGTCTGCTTTGCAGCTTTTTTCTCAGGTCCCAGCCAACCCACAAAAATATTTTAGCAAAGTGAACGCTATTTTATAACAGGAAGTGTATTTGACAGCTTTACTAATTGGTAACATCATCAAATGGGTTCAATTAGAATGATGAGAGGTTATTTATCATCGAAATTAGTCAAGAATTATTATTTAGGTCAAACTGAAGCTGAAAATAAAAAACAGAAAAAAAATTTTCAAAATTTCATTTCTTTAGGAGATTTTCTAAAAATTTTCGTTTCTATAGGAAATTTTCTTAAAAATTTCGTTTACTCACGATTTAATTTTTATAGGAATTTCTTTCAAAATTTCATTTCTATAGGAAATTTTTCCAACGATTTCATTTCTATAGAAAAATTTTCTCAAAATTTCATTTCTGGAGATTTTTTTTCCCAAAATTTCATTTCTATGGGAATTTTTCTCAAAGTTTCATTTCTATACGAAATTTTCTAAAAATTTCATTTTTATAGGAAATTTTCCAAAAATTTCATTTTTATAGGAAATTTTCCAAAAATTTCTTTTTTATATGATTTTTTTAAATTTCCTTTCTATATGAAAATATTGTCAAAACTTCATTCCTATAGGAAATTTTGTACAAATTTTACATCTAAAGGAAATTTTCTACAAATTTAATTTCTATACACACAAAAAAAAATTTCTAATTCAATCACGAAATTAATTGATCCAATTAATTTTTTAATTGAAATGTCTTCAATCACAGAAATGATAGTATCAATTAAAAAATTAATTGACAGTCAATTAAAAAATTAATTGATCCAATTAAATATTTAATTGATACTATTAATTTGTGTGATTGATTTTTATTTCAATTAAAGAATTTGTTGAATCAATTAAGTTTTTAATTGATTTTTTTTAACTCAATTAAGATTTTAATTGGAAAAAATTTCGTGAAATTTTTTTCTGTGTAGGAAATTTTACCAAAATTCATTTCTATAGGAAATTTTGTCACAATTTCATTTCCATATGAAAAATGTCATTCCTATAGGAAATATTTTCAAAATTTCACTCCTATAGGAAATTCCATTCCATTCTAAAGGGTGATTCTTTTGAGGTTAGGATTTTCATGCATTAGTATTTGACAGATCACGTGGGATTTCAGACATGGTGTCAAAGAGAAAGATGCTCAGTATGCTTTGACATTTCATCATGAATAGACGAACGATCTGCCACAACGTCGAATTTTCAGTGAATGGGCCCTAGAAAAGTTGGCAGAAAATCCGCTTTTTTATCGACAAATTTTGTTCAGCGATGAGGCTCATTTCTGGTTGAATGGCTACGTAAATAAGCAAAATTGCCGCATTTGGAGTGAAGAGCAACCAGAAGCCGTTCAAGAACTGCCCATGCATCCCGAAAAATGCACTGTTTGGTGTGGTTTGTACGCTGGTGGAATCATTGGACCGTATTTTTTCAAAGATGCTGTTGGACGCAACGTTACGGTGAATGGCGATCGCTATCGTTCGATGCTAAGAAACTTTTTGTTGCCAAAAATGGAAGAACTGAACTTGGTTGACATGTGGTTTCAACAAGATGGCGCTACGTGCCACACAGCTCGCGATTCTATGGCCATTTTGAGGGAAAACTTCGGAGAACAATTCATCTCAAGAAATGGACCGGTAAGTTGGCCACCAAGATCATGCGATTTGACGCCTTTAGACTATTTTTTGTGGGGCTACGTCAAGTCTAAAGTCTACAGAAATAAGCCAGCAACTATTCCAGCTTTGGAAGACAACATTTCCGAAGAAATTCGGGCTATTCCGGCCGAAATGCTCGAAAAAGTTGCCCAAAATTGGACTTTCCGAATGGACCACCTAAGACGCAGCCGCGGTCAACATTTAAATGAAATTATCTTCAAAAAGTAAATGTCATGGACCAATCTAACGTTTCAAATAAAGAACCGATAAGATTTTGCAAGTTTTATGCGTTTTTTTTTAAAAAAAAGTTATCAAGCTCTTAACAAATCACCCTTTATATGAAATTTTATAAAAATGTAGTTTCTATAAGAAGTTTTCTAAAAATTTCATTTTTATAGGAAATTTTGTTAAAATTCCATTTCTAAAGGAAATTTTGTTAAAACTCCATTTCTATAGGAAATTTTGCCATATGAAAATATTGTGAAAATTTCATTTCTATAGGAAATTTTCTGAAAATTCCATTTCTATAGGAAATTTTGCCATATGAAAATTTTTTGAAAATTTCATTTCTATAGGAAATTTTCTGAAAATCACATTTCTATTTGAAATTTTGTGAAAAGGTCATTTTTATAGGAAATTTTGTCAAAATTTCTATTCTATAAGAAATTTTGGAACTATTTCATTTCTATAGGATATTTTCTCAAAATTTCATTTCTATAAGAAATTTTCTCAAAATTTCATTTTTATAGGACATTTTTTCCAAATTATATTTATATATGAAATTTTGTTAAAATTTCAATTCTATTTGAAATGTTGTCAATATTTCATTTCTATAAGAAATTTTCTAAAAATCTCATTTTTAAAAGGAAATTTTGTAAACATTTAATTTCAAGAAAAAATTTTGTCAAAATTTCATTTCCATATGAAAATTTTGTCAAAGCTTCATTTCTATAGGAAATTTTGTCAAAATTTAATTTCTTTAGGAAATTTTGTCAACATTTCATTTCTATAGAAAATTTCGTCAAAATTTCATTTCTATAGGAAATTTTGTCAAAACTTCATTTTATAGGAAATTTTGACAAAACTTCATTTTATATGAATTTTTGTTAAAATTTTATTATAAAGGAACTCTTGTCAAAATTTCATTTCTATAAAAATATTCTCAAAATTGCATTTCTATAGAAAATTTTCTCACTAAATTTGTCTTAAAATTTCTTTTCTTTAAGAAATTTAGAAAATTTTTCTTTCTGTTGAATACCCACCTTATATATTAACCAATTACCCACAATAGGGTGATTTCCTTTAGTTAAACAGAAAAAAATAATAAACGTGAGATGTGGCAATTTTATGGAGCAAAACTGCGACTGCTGGCAATAATGATGACACTGCCACACTCATCGGTGTGTTGGTGGCGACACTCGTAGATGCTGCAATCTCATTTTTACACAAAACTTCTGATCATAATTGCGAATAAACAAGATTTCCCCACAATAATTAATGAAAATTTGAGGCAATGAACCTCTAACAAAGTTGTTTCCTTATGGTCCAGACATTTATGCCATTTAGGCAATTTGCAAGGGCCAATGAAGAGAGAAATCAAAGAATTTGACTCATATACAAGTGAACCAAATGGCCTTTGCGTTAATTGTTAAAGCAAAGTGAATAGTAAAAAAATAAGTAAAATTGTTGGCTGTCACGGGAGAAAAAAACTACTTTCCTCCGGATCGAAATTTTACACAAATAAAATTCCCCTTTGTTTAAAAAGTATTTTCTTTAAGCAAAATATACGAAAAGCATTGCAACGAGGGTCTCTAATATTTTTTTATTTACTTTTCGAGATCCTTTTTTTCAAAATTTTATTTCTATAGAAAATTTTATTAAAAAAAATTGTCAACCTTTTTTTTCTATAGAAAATTTTGTCATTTTTATTATTTCTATAGAAAATATTGTCAAAATTTTACAATATTTTCTACAGATCATCATATTTTCTACAAATTTGATGATCTGTAGAAAATTTTATTTCTATAGAACATTTTGTCAAAATTTTATTTCAACAAAAAATATTTGTCATTTTTATTATTATTGTCAAAATTTGATTTCTGTAGAAAATTTTATTTCTATAGAAAATTTTGTCAAAATTTTATTTCAATAGTAAATTCTTGCAAAATTTCATATCTATAGAAAATTTGTACAAAATTTTATTTATATAGAAAATTTTGTCAAAATTTTATTTCTATAGAAAATTTTGTCAAAATTTTATTTCTATAGAAAATTTTGTAAAAATTTTATTTCTATAGAAAATTTTGTCATTTTTATTATTTCTATATAAAATATTGTCAAAATTTGATTTCTGAAGAGAATTTTATTTCTATACAAAATTTTGTCAAAATTTTATTTCAATAGTAAATTCTTACAAAATTTCATATCTATAGAAACTTTTTACAAAATTTCATATCTATAGAAAATTTTTACAAAATTTTATTTATATAGAAAATTTTGTCAAAATTTTATTTCTATATAAATTTTTTTCAACATTTTATTTCTATAGAAAATTTTGTCAACATTTTATTTCTAAAGAACATTTTTGCAAAAATTTTATTTCTAGAGAATATTTCTCTAAATTTTTATTTCAATAGCAAATATTGTCAAAATTTGATTTCTATAAAAAAAAAATTATTTCTATGGAACATTTTGTCAAAATTTTATATCTACAGAAAAAAAGTTTCTATAGAAATAAAAATTTGCAAACATAGAAATAAAATTTTAACAAAATGTTCTATAGAAATAAAATTTTGAGAAAATATTCTATAGAAATAAAATTTTGCAAGAATTTTCTATAGAAAAAAATTTTTTCAAGAATTTTCTATAGAAATAAAATTTTCAAAAATGTTCTACAGAAATCAAATTTTGAGAATATTTTTGATATATTTAAAGATTTCATTTTTATAGAAAATTTTGTCAAAATTTATATTTCTATAGGAAATTTTGTTAAAATTGTATTTGTATAGAAATTATTGTCAAAATTTGATTTCTGTAGAAAATTTTATTTCTATAGAAAATTTTGTCAAAATTTTATTTCAATAGTAAATTCTTGCAAAATTTCATATCTATAGAAAATTTGTACAAATTTTTTTTTTATATAAAAATGTTTGTCAAAATTTTATTTCAATAGTAAATTCTTGCAAAATTTCATATCTATAGAAAATTTATACAAAATTTTATTTATATAGAAAATTTTGTCAACATTTTATTTCTATAGAAAATTTTGTCATTTTTATTATTTCTATAGAAAATATTGTTAAAATTTGATTTCTGTAGAGAATTTTATTTCTATAGAAAATTTTGTCAAAATTTTATTTCAATAGTAAATTCTTACAAAATTTCATATCTATAGAAACTTTTTACAAAATTTCATATCTATAGAAAATTTTTACAAAATTTTATTTATATAGACAATTTTGTCAAAATTTTATTTCTATAGAAATTTTTTTCAAAATTTTATTTCTATAGGAAATTTTGTCAACATTTTATTTCTAAAGAAACTTTTTGCAAAAATTTTATTTCTAGAGAACATTTCTGCAAATTTTTATTTCAAATATTGTCAAAATTTGATTTCTATAAAAAAAATTTATTTCTATGGAACATTTTGTCAAAATTTTATATCTACAGAAAAAAAATTTCTATAGAAATAAAAATTTGCAAACATAGAAATAAAATTTTAACAAAATGTTCTATAGAAATAAAATTTTGAGAAAATATTCTATAGAAATAAAATTTTCCAAGAATTTTCTATATAAATAAAAATTTTCAAGAATTTTCTATAGAATTAAAATTTTCTACAGAAATCAAATTTTGACAATATTTTTTATGTATTTCAAGATTTCATTTTTATAGAACATTTTGTCAAAATGTGTATTTCTATAGGAAATTTTGTTAAAATTTTATTTCTATAGAAAATATTGTCAAAATTTGATTTCTGTAGAAAATTTTTGAAAATTTTATTTTCATAGAAAATTGTGTCAAAATTTAATTTCTAAAAAAAGTGAACTGTTTTATAGGAAGAATGAACTACCTCGCACGAAAATTGAACTAAATTTTACTCCACATTTTGAGATGTTAAAACCAGGAAATTTTAATGCCCTGTTGTACTTTTTAACTGCAGTTCATGAAATTACATCATCTCATAGAAGAAAAAATTAACTAAAAGTAAAGAAGAAAATCATTGGCGCCAAATCATGACCATTTTAACCATACAGTAGTTCATTCTTACTATTTTTGGGAATCGTACGAAAATCTTCTTTTGCTTTAGTTCATATTGAACTTATGTGTACGGTCATTGAAATTTCCACTCACGTTTAGTTCATAAAATTTTTGAGACATACTTAAAAAAAACTAAGATTTCATTAAGCTGTGGAAAATTTCGATAAAAATAATAAAATTTAACTACAAGCAAATAATTTTTTCCCAATAAAAATAAGTTAAGTTTAGCGTTTGTTTAACTACGGAAATTTTTTTCTGTGTATAGAATATTTTGTCAAAATTTTATTTCTATAGAAGAGTTTGTTGGAATTTTATTTCTATAGACAAATTTTATTTCTATAAACAAATTTTATTTCTATAATAAATTCTTGCAAAATTTTATTTCTATAGAATTTTTTTCCAAAATATTATTTCTATAGAAAACTTTTGCAAATTTTTATTTCTTTAGAAAATTTTATTTCTATAGAAAAACTTCGGCAAAATTTTATTTCTATAGAAAATTGAAGTAAATACCTCCTAATTGGAGAGGAACAGTTTGCAAAATCTACTAATGTACCAAACAGTAAAAAATTTACCATTTTTGGTAGAATTCTACCAACTGTGGCAACCCTGTTCCCTACCCCATTCGGATTTATTTGATCACAAAAAACTCATTACTAAAAATGAATTTTTGCCTATTTAAAATTTCCTTTCGGATAGAGAAAAATTAATTTTTGGTAATGAACCTATTCGAGCTTGAGAAATAATTCGTTGGACGGCTGAGAAATCCCCTTACAGAAAAAACAATTTCAACGAAATTTTTCCAGTTAAAATTTTAATTGAATTTGAAAAATTTAATCGATTCAACTAATTTTCTAATTAAAACAAACATCTATTATAAATTGTAATTTTATCAATTAATTTTTTAAATGACATTGTTGGTTGATACTATCATTTCTGTTATTGAAGAAATTTCTATTAAAAATCGTAATTTTAGCAATTAATTTTTTAAATGACATTGTTGGTTGATACTATCATTTCTGTTATTGAAGAAATTTCTATTAAAAATTAATTCGAATAATTAATTTCATTGATTGAAAACAATAAATATTTTTTTCTTTATGGGTTCTTGAGAAATCCTTATTATTTTGTGCAATTAAATCGTTTTTGGTATTCTAATTTATTGTGATAACCATTGTAGATTTACTGATTACCGACGAACATAGTTATAGTTTTAAGGAAAAATCTTTTCATTTAAAAATTCACCACAATCCCATTTCTTCTCTGCGTGTATATCTGCCACCTCAATCATCTTTTAAGCTCTTCTCTATTACCTCATGGATATCAATGGACAATAGTGATTGGAAAATCCAAATGGGATCAAAACAAACGACTAAATAAGACAACACATGCCAAATAGCGTATTAGAATATATGCGGCTGGCATGAAGCAAAATAAAGGTGGTCTGAAAACACGTGTAATACCAAAAGCCATGTTCCACATATACACATAAAATGAGACAAATAGGCAGACAGAATGATATCTATAGCACAGTTGAGCATGGCGATTTCCAATTTCCTATACCCATAGGGAACGTTATCGTAAATCGGGCAAAATACATTGTATGGTCATACACATAGCATTGTAAGTATGTACCTTTGGTTCTTTCTTTCATACTTAAGATCATAATCTGATTAAGACCATTTAAGCATTTCAAATATTTAAGCTCAGACACCCAGCCAGTCAGGCAGGCAGCCAACCAGCATACCCTCAATGAAATTTGAAATTGATGGTCGAACATTCGTTGTGGTCAGTTAAAACTCAACAACACTAAGAACACTTCCATGATACCCTCTCTTTTAAGGTGTCTAAGACCCCTCCACAACCAAAAATTCAATCCCAAAATCAATAGGCCAACAAAGATTGGCATTTCCTCTCAATTCTCCATGGTTGTTAATTTCCGCAAGTGGCCTCAAATAAATTCGCAATATTTTCTTTACAAAGATTTTACGACTTTCTTTTTTTCAGACCAAGGGGACACTTGTTCTATTTCTCTCAGTTTACACCAGCTACTTGTACTTGTTCTGGAAGGGGCTGGGGGACCTTTATGTTCCATGACAAATTTTGCGGGTTCCGATTATTTGTCATTGATTCCATCTCTTTTGGGCCAAAACCAATGGCATTCCATTTGGGTGGCATGGCCACACGCGTTTCTAATCCTGTTAGTTCCAGTGTGACAAAATTAAATATTTACATTTCGTATGCGGCCGCTAAGCGGGACCATGGACGTGCAGCTTCCATTCATCCCCTTTTGGTAAGATTGAGATAGAATTTTTTATGGTTACGACTTGTCTGATGAGACTGAGCATTGAGGTTTCCCATGGTGTATGCGTGCTTGGATGTTTGACACGGTTTATGCTTGAATTTTTATTTGAAAACTCGTTCAAATAAATATAAATTATAGTCCACACCAGTGGAAATATGGGTGGATTTTGGAGGAGGATATGGCAAATTACTCTACAAATCTAATTTAGAAGATATGATTTCCATGATTCAGGGGAGATAGGTAAGTGATAGCAACGTTTAGCTGCAGGTGCAGATGAAAAATGTTAATAAAATCACATTAACAAAAATTTTATTAACACAATATTTATTGTAAATAGTTAAGAGGGTGGTGCAATAAGTACCTAGTCTATAAGAAAAAAATATTATGGTTTGTTGTATAGATACTGT
Organism: Haematobia irritans; assembly: GCF_050003625.1. Lineage (NCBI taxonomy): Eukaryota > Metazoa > Arthropoda > Insecta > Diptera > Muscidae > Haematobia > Haematobia irritans. Next base: position 7,259,292 of record NC_134399.1, read on the forward strand.
CAAAGGAATCGACGCGTTACGGTGTATGGAAATCGAAACGGAATCATTTTCAATGAATTTTTGTTGCCAAAATTTCACGATAAGGATGTAAACGAAATGTGGTTTCAATATGATGGTGCTACTTGTCATACTGCGAGCGAAACAAGAGACTTGTTGAATTAACATTACAACGAAAACATTATTTCGAGAAATTGACCGGTGAATTGGTCAACGCCAATATTCAATATGTCATTGCTGAAATCCGCCCTAAAATTTTTTAAGAAAATTCGAAAATTGGACCTCCAGACTGACCTTTGTGCAAAATAGTCCAAAATTATACTTAAATGCTAAAGGACAAGAAATTATCTACCAAATAATTTTTTTGGCAATTTTATAATTTGGCATGTTTTATTTAAATTTCAAATCAGTACGCTCTTAGAAAAACTCTCTATCACAGAGATTCGACCAACTACTCCCTGTGTAGAATTTAAAGCAAATCAAAGTGAAACTTCTTCTGCCTTCTGGGGCCATATAACGCATATGGAGTGAAATATATTTTTATATTCTAAATCTGAACAGATTTATACCAAAATCATTAACGATTTTGACCCAAAGCACTTACTTGTAGCAAAATTGAAGTCGATTAAACTAAAACTTTGACCAAGACTTTGATTATAAAAATGTATTCACAAACAGACGAGCATCGCAAAATCGACACAGAGCACGGTTGCCAAAGTTGCTAGAATTCTACCAAAAATTGTATATTTTTTTACAGTTTGGTAGATTGGTAGAATTTTTGGCGTTTTGTTAGATTACAAAAGAAATATTCCAGGAAATTACATCACTTTTACATAGAAATCAAATTTTGAAAAAATTTTCTATAGAAATAGAATTTTGAAAAAAATTTTTGACACAATTCTCCATAGAGATAAAATTATGACAAAATTTTCTATATTAATAAAATTTTTATAAAATTTTCTATGGAAATTAAATTTTGACAAAATTTTCTATAGAAATAAAATTTTGATAAAATTTTCTATAGAAATAAAATTTTGACAAAATGTTCTATAGAATTAAAATTTTGACAAAATTTTCTATAGCATTAAAATTTTGACAAAATTTTCTGTAGAATTAAAATTTTGACAAAATTTTCTATAGAAATAAAAAATTTACAAAATTTTCTATAGAAATAAAATTTTGACAAAATTTTCTATAGAAATAAAATTTTGACAAAACTTTCTATAGAAATAAAATTTTGACAAAATTTTCTATAGAAATAAAATTTTGACAAAATTTTCTATAGAAATAAAATTTTGACAAAACTTTCTATAGAAATAAAATTTTGACAAAATTTTCTATAGAAATAAAATTTTGACACAATTTTCTATAGAAATAAAATTTTGACACAATTTTCTATAGAAATAAAATTTTGACAAAATGTTCTATAGAAATAAAATTTTCACAAAATTTTCTATAGAAATAATACGTTGACAAAACTTTTTATAGAAATAAAGTGTTGACAAAATTTTCTATAGAAATAAAATTTTACAAAATTTTCTATAGAAATAAAACGTTGACAAAATTTTCTATAGAAATAAAATTTTACAAAATTTTCTATAGAAATAAAATGTTGACAAAATTTTCCATTGAAATTAAATTTTGAAACAATTTTCTATGAAAATACACTTTTCACAAAATTTTCCATAGAAATATAATTTGGACAAAATTTTGTATCGAAATAAAATTTCCATAAAATTTTCCATTGAAATAAAATTTTGATAAAATTTTCTATAAAAATTTTAAATTAAATTTTCTATAAAAATTTAAAATTTCCTATAGAAATACAATTTTGACAAAATTTTCTAAGGAAATAAAATTTTGAAACAATTTTCTGTGGAAATACAATTTTGAAACAATTTTCTATAAAAAACACAATTTTGACACAATTTTCTATAGAAATAAAATGTTTACAAAATTTTCTATAGAAATAAAATTTTGACAAAACTTTCTATAGAAATAAAATTTTGACAAAATTTTCTATAGAAACAAAAATTTTGACAAAATTTTCTATCGAAATAAAATTTTTACAAAATTTTCTATAGAAATAAAATTTTGACAAAACTTTCTATAGAAATAAAATTTTGACAAAATTTTCTATAGAAATAAAATTTTGACAAAATTTTCTATAGAAATAAAATTTTGACAAAACTTTCTATAGAAATAAAATTTTGACAAAATTTTCTATAGAAATAAAATTTTGACACAATTTTCTATAGAAATAAAATTTTGACAAAATGTTCTATAGAAATAAAATTTTCACAAAATTTTCTATAGAAATAATACGTTGACAAAACTTTTTATAGAAATAAAGTGTTGACAAAATTTTCTATAGAAATAAAATTTTACAAAATTTTCTATAGAAATAAAACGTTGACAAAATTTTCTATAGAAATAAAATTTTACAAAATTTTCTATAGAAATAAAATGTTGACAAAATTTTCCATTGAAATTAAATTTTGAAACAATTTTCTATGAAAATACACTTTTCACAAAATTTTCCATAGAAATATAATTTGGACAAAATTTTGTATCGAAATAAAATTTCCATAAAATTTTCCATTGAAATAAAATTTTGATAAAATTTTCTATAAAAATTTTAAATTAAATTTTCTATAAAAATTTAAAATTTCCTATAGAAATACAATTTTGACAAAATTTTCTAAGAAAATAAAATTTTGAAACAATTTTCTGTGGAAATACAATTTTGAAACAATTTTCTATAAAAAACACAATTTTGACACAATTTTCTATAGAAATAAAATGTTTACAAAATTTTCTATAGAAATAAAATTTTGACAAAACTTTCTATAGAAATAAAATTTTGACAAAATTTTCTATAGAAAAAAAATTTTGACAAAATTTTCTATCGAAATAAAATTTTTACAAAATTTTCTATAGAAATAAAATTTTGACAAAACTTTCTATAGAAATAAAATTTTGACAAAATTTTCTATAGAAATAAAATTTTGACAAAATTTTCTATAGAAATAAAATTTTGACAAAACTTTCTATAGAAATAAAATTTTGACAAAATTTTCTATAGAAATAAAATTTTGACACAATTTTCTATAGAAATAAAATTTTGACAAAATGTTCTATAGAAATAAAATTTTCACAAAATTTTCTATAGAAATAATACGTTGACAAAACTTTTTATAGAAATAAAGTGTTGACAAAATTTTCTATAGAAATAAAATTTTACAAAATTTTCTATAGAAATAAAACGTTGACAAAATTTTCTATAGAAATAAAATTTTACAAAATTTTCTATAGAAATAAAATGTTGACAAAATTTTCCATTGAAATTAAATTTTGAAACAATTTTCTATGAAAATACACTTTTCACAAAATTTTCCATAGAAATATAATTTGGACAAAATTTTGTATCGAAATAAAATTTCCATAAAATTTTCCATTGAAATAAAATTTTGATAAAATTTTCTATAAAAATTTTAAATTAAATTTTCTATAAAAATTTAAAATTTCCTATAGAAATACAATTTTGACAAAATTTTCTAAGGAAATAAAATTTTTAACAATTTTCTGTGGAAATACAATTTTGAAACAATTTTCTATAAAAAACATAATTTTGACACAATTTTCTATAGAAATAAAATGTTTACAAAATTTTCTATAGAAATAAAATTTTGACAAAACTTTCTATAGAAATAAAATTTTGACAAAATTTTCTATAGAAAAAAATTTTTGACAAAATTTTCTATCCAAATAAAATTTTTACAAAATTTTCTATAGAAATAAAAGTTTTACAAAATTTTCTATGGAAATAAAATTTTTACAAAATTTTCAATAGAAATAAAATTTTGAAACAATTTTCTATAAAAACACAATTTTGACAAAAATTTCTATAGAAATAAAATGTTTACAAAAATTTTTATAGAAATAAAATTTTGACAAAATTTTCTATAGAAATAAAATTTTGACAGCATTTTCTATGGAAATAAATTTTTGAAACAATTTTCTGTGGAAATAAAATTTTGAAACAATTTTCTATACAAAAACACAATTTTGACAAAATTTTCTATAGAAATAAAATTTTGACAAAATTTTCTATAGAAATAAAATTTTGACAAAATTTTCTATAGAAATAAAATTTTGACAAAATTTTCTATAGAAATAAAATTTTGACAAAATTTTCTATAGAAATAAATTTTTGGCAAAATTTTTTATAGAAATAAAATTTTGACAAAATTTTCTATAGAAATAAACTTTTGACAAAATTTTCCATAGAAATAAATTTTTGGCAAAATTTTTTATAGAAATAAAATTTTGACAAAATTTCCTATAGAAATTAAATTTTGACAAAATTTTCTATAGAAATAATATGTTAACAAAATTTTCTATAGAAATAATATGTTGACAAAATTTTCTATAGAAATAAAATTTTGACAAAATTTTCTATGGAAATAAAATTTTGTCAAAATTTTTTATAGAAATAAAATTTTGACAAAATTTTTTATAGAAATAAAATTTTGACAAAATTTTCTATAGAAATAAAATTTTGACAAAATTTTCTATAGAAATAAAATTTTTGACAAAATTTTCCATTGAAATTAAATTTTGAAACAATTTTCTATGAAAATACACTTTTCACAAAATTTTCTATAGAAATAAAATTTGGACAAAATTTTCTATCGAAATAAAATTTCCATAAAATTTTCTATAGAAATAAAATTTTGATAAAATTTTCTATAAAAATAAAATTTTTACAAAATTTTCTTTGGAAAGAAAATTTTGACACAATTTTCTATGGAAACACAATTTCGACAAAATTTTCTATAGAAATAAAATTTTTGACAAAATTTCTATAGAAATAAATTTTTGGCAAAAATAGTCCAATTGTAGAAGTGGTAACTTTTCCCGAAATCGTTAATAATATCATAATATGAAATAAAATAAAATATTGCATTCGAAAAAAACATATTTTTCATTAAAGACAGGTATTAAGTTCGCATCATCGCTCTAAAAAGGCCATTTTTTATCACGGTTACTTTTCCTCAATAGATTATATTATGTTTTTGCAGATTTATTTAATTTATTATTTAACCATAAAAATTTGATCAAAAACTTAAAAATAATATTTTTTAAATTTTGTATATTTTTGTTAAAATTTTGGTAGATTATTTTTAGCACGAGTGGCAAAAATAATCTACGTGACACAGAGGGCGAACCTGGGCATTACTGCCAAAGCCACCATGTGTCTATCTCGTCTCCTTCTGGGTGTTGCACTTATCTTACAATACTCTGTTCTACACGGTGGAGTAGAGTATAAAAAGGTCCCCCAATATTTCTTCATAGACCAAAAATTCCATTTCGTCCCACTGTAGCTATTAATTGAACGCATCATAAATCCAATTTGTATAATGAAATTAATTTCAGTGGAAATATTTAAAAAGTTGTCAAACATTTTAGTGGCAAAAGACAATGTTTGCGCGCGCTCAGCGCGGTCGACGTCAATGTCATAGCCGTCGCGTGTGGTTATCGTAAGCAGTCACTAAGCTTTTCAACACCAGCTAAAAACCGTCACTCTACCATCATACAGTTCCCTGGTGAATATGCCATATTGGCCAAATGAATGACTTTGAGAGTCATGCCAATACCAAACAAACAGACAAATAGATAAAAGGCGCAATAATACAATAACAAAAAAACGAAAACATATTTATGTGCACTACAGCAATTGTTGGCTGCATGTCATCGCTTCGGTTTAGAAACCTCCCCCTTGGCCGTAAATCACATTAATAAAATTTAAATATTCACACGCGACTACTGCTACTGCTCCACGCTGTACCATCATCCGACTGCTACAGCATCATATCGAATGGGAATGAATTAGCAAAAAGTTAAGGGGCGGCGTTTTGAGCACCACCCTCAAAAGTTGTCAACAACACTTTATGATACCCGCTGCTGATATGAAGAACACCCTATGGAAAATGCGATGACATCATGTGATAGTCAGGACTTGTAGCAGTTTAAGGATGATGTTGTATAAAAAAATTGAAAACAGTAACTGTTGATTTCTATTTGAAATGATTGAAAAAGTTACTCTCGGTTCTATTCCATTTCACTTGCTATCTTCAATAAATCTCTAGCAGAATTTAAATTAATAAGAATGAGGTTATTAAGAATGAGGTGTCCATTACGAATTTCTTGTATGCTGAACAAGGCCCATGAAAAATACATGAGGCATCATTTAGTGGACAGTCGAATTTATAGGGACTGAAATAGAATCTTTAAAATCCCTTGGACCTGATGAAATTACTAGGATAGAAATACAAGCAGTGACTGACAGATAGTCTGTATAAACTTGTCCTATATTCCAGATAATTTGAGGTCAACGGCATTTTTAACCATAAAGCCGAAAAAGATCTCATTCTGATGTAAAATTGTATATAGAAATAAACTTTTGACAAATTTTTCTATAGAAATACAATTTTGACAAAATTTTTTTTAGAAATAGAATTTTGACAAATTTTTCTATAGAATAAAATTTTGTAAAATAATTTTTTTTGTTTGGTGGGTTTTTGGTAAAAGTTCTCCAACTTTTGGTAGATTTTTTTTTTTGGGCTCAAGTGGCAATCGTGTTAACAACACGGGGAATGTTAAGAACCGATTTGCTCTAAATCTACGTTGCAGTGATAGAAAACATGCAGATCACAAGAGCATCTTCAATGGATTAAAAACCGTTGAATTTTTGGGCCTAGAGCATTTTGGGGAGTAAGGATGGCACTATAAAATACCAAAGAGTCGATTATCCCAAGGCATCGCTTTGCCGGGATTGGATCAAAATCACGGTTGCCACTCGAACCAAAAATAATCTACCAAAATTTGGAGAAAATTCTACCAATAATCTACCAACAAAAAAATCTTCTATAGAAAATTTTGTCAAAATTTTATTTCTATAGAAAATTTTGTAAAAATTTTATTTCTATAGAAAATTTAGTCAAAATTTTATTTCTATAGAAAATTTTGTGAAAATTTTATTTATATAGAAAATTTTGCCAAAATTATTTCATGAAAATTTTGCCAAAATTTTATTTCAATAGAAAATTTTGCCAAAATTATTTCAAGAAAATTTTACCAAAATTTTATTTTTATAGAAATTTTGGACAAAATTTTATTTCAATAGAAAATTTTGCCATAATTTTATTTCTATAGAAAATTTTGTCAAAATTTTATTTTTATAGAAAATTTTGTCAAAATTTTATTTCTATAGAAAATTTTGTCAAAATTTTATTTTTATAGAAAATTTTGTCAAAATTTTATTTCTATAGAAAATTTTGTCAAACTTTTATTTCTATAGAAAATTTTGTCAAACTTTTATTTCTATAGGAAATTTTGTCAAAATTTTATTTCTATAGAAAATTTTGTCAAAATTTTATTTCTATAGAAAATTTTGTCAAAATTTTATTTCTATAGAAAAATTTGTCAAAATTTTATTTCTATAGAAAATTTTGTCAAAATTTTATTTCTATAGAAAATTTTGTCAAAATTGTATTTCTATAGAAAATTTTGTCAAAATTTTATTTCTATAGAAAATTTTGCCAAAATTTTATTTCTATAGAAAATTTTGTCAAAATTTTATTTCTATAGAAAATTTTGCCAAAATTTTATTTCTATAGAAAATTTTTGGGCCTAGAGCATTTTTGCCAAAATTTTATTTCTATAGAAAACCTTTTTTACATGAGAGAACTATCACCTACTCTACTTTGAAAATATGCAATAAAGCATAGAATCAACGTTATTGCTATGACACTTTAGTGGCTAAATTGCCACGTTTTTCAGACAACGATAATTTTGTGACACTCTTTTACATTTATGTGCCACTTTCTGATTATGTTTTGAAAATTTATAATTAATTCCTTATGAATTATAATATTCTAGTTTTGGAAATTTTGTTTCTGAATGCCATTAAGATGTGCTCGGTGCCCAAACAACTAATGGAGTTTCCGCATCGAATTCTATAGTATAATAGAAAAACTTGATAACTCCACTGATATTTAAATTTCAAGAAGTTTGTTAATTAACAAATAGTTGTTAATTACATTTTACTTTTAAATAAATTCTAACTGTTATAAAAAATTTTACTTTGTAAAGAAGTTTATGCCACTTTTTGTGCAACTTTTTTGGACATTCTAAACGGAAGCTCTGGTCTAATCGAGTACAGAGCTTGTAGTGATTCACTCCATGTACTTTGGTAGCATCTTGCAAAGCCGACTTTTGACTAAATCCCCTTAAAACTCATAAAAACTGAAAACACCACAAAATCAATTGAAATAAATTTCAAATTAAAAATGCACTACGTGGATGTGAGACACAAACAATTGAACCCAGAGTCAAGCAGATAAACAGGATGGGCTCTTAATGAACGTAGGCGTATTAAGACACTAACTTTTATTTCCTCCTCTCCCAAGACCTCCAACATATTTACATAAGCTGTTGTTTGCTCGAGTTCCTAATTTCATTTGATATTGAAAGCAAGATGCTGCTGATTTGTTGTTCCCTGATAGTATTTGGCTATTGGTTGTGAATGTGGACTCTGTGGACAGCCACGACAAAAATCAACAAAGCACCCACAAAGTACAAGGAAAAGGAAATAGCTTGCTTGTGTACACCACTTTGTTGGGATAATGATTACAAATCTCCACTGAGCCTGATGACAATGCCCAGGCCATGGTCATGAACATAACAGAACAGAACAGAACAGAACAGCCAAAGGCGAAATCACCCACCCCTATAGTATACGGCAACTTGGAAAGGTATACCAAAGGCCACTATCCAAAAAATCAATTCAACACGTTGTCAAACATCATCATCTACGACGGTCAGGCAATACATAATGCTATTCATTAGAAGTTTTTTCCGAGTTCATGGCATAGAACCTGCCGTAATCACGGCTTTCCTTGGTCTCTCGAACTCGAATGTTAAACAATGTTTGATGGCGATAGCAATGATGCCGCTACTTGAATTGAATAGGATTGGTTTAGCTGCAATCTACAAAGTCAATAAGAGCGAACATTTTTGGAATACAAAACACCAGCCTTATATTTGAGGCCTGTATAGTACTTCCTGCCTTCTACCTACCAGCAGTTAATCAATCTCAACCAAATAATGGCAAACTTTGTGGCCTAACGCAGAATAAACAGAAATTAAGTGAGAGCTTTATAGAAATGAAATTAAGAACAGATGTGAAATTAAGAATTTAAGCTTGATTATGTGGTTCGCGGTTGATTGATCAAGGGGAAGGGATTAAATGAAATTGACATATGTCACTCACTTGAGTCTGTCATTGATTTGTAAACAAAAATCCACCATAGCATGATATTTTTTAGCTTATGGTGTTACATTTTCTTGGTATTTTTCACAACCCTTGCAAGAGTTTTCACCACAAATTTTCAATCCTAACAAATTCCTAATGTAATATAAGGCATAATACCAACAGAATTAAATTGCTCCATTGTAATTCATAGTTTTATCGGCCGTGGAGTACCTTGATATGTCCTCATGTTCCGCCAAGATGCGTAATATCATACTAAAAATCTCGTAGCTTTGAGATCAATCCGAAGATGATAAAGGAGTACAAAAATGTATTAAAAATGTACTTTTCGAAGCCAAAAGGTGCTAAAATTACATAATATCAAATTTAAAGACTATTGTAAAAGTATACGTATATTTAAATCTAAATCGATTTGGACAATTTTAAATTTTCAAAAAAAATTTAGTTTGCAAAATTTTATTTCTGCAGAAAATTTTGTAAAAATTTTATTTCTATAGGAAATTTTGTCAAAATTTTATTTCTATAGAGAAACTTTTCAAAATTTTATTTCTATAGCAAATTTTGTCAAAAATTTATTTCTATAGAAAATGTTGTCAAAATTTTATTTCGAAAGAAAATTTTGTCAAAATTTTATTCTTATAGAAAATTTTGTCAAAATCGTATTTCTATCGAAAATGTTGTCAAAATGTTATCCTTATAGAAAATTTTGTCAACATTTTATTTCTATATAAAATTTTGTCAAAATGTTATTTCTATAGACAATTTTGTCAAAATTTTATTTCTATAGACAATTTTGTCAAAATTTTATTTCCATAGAAAATTTTGTCCAATTTGTATTCTATAGGGAATTTTGTTAAAATTTTATTTCTATTTGAAAAATTTTATACTTATAGAAAATTTTGTCAAAATTTCATTTCTATAGAAAATTTTGTCAAAATTTTATTTCAATAGAAAATATTGTCAAAATTTTATTTCTATGGTAAATTTTCTTAAGTTTTTATTTTTGTAGGAAATTTTATCAACATTTTATTTCTATAGAAAATTTTGTCAAAATTTTATTTCAATAGAAAATATTGTCAAAATTTTATTTCTATAGAAAATTTTGTCAAAATTTTATTTCTATAGAAAATTTTGTCAAAATTTTATTTCTATAGAAAATTTTGATAAAATTTTATTTCTATAGAAAATTTTGTCAAAATTTTATTTCTATACAAAATTTTGTCAAAATTTTATTTCAATAGAAAATATTGTCAAAATTTTATTACTATAGAAAATTTTCTTAAGTTTTTATTTCAATAGGAAATTTTGTCAAAATTTTATTTCTATAGAAAATTTTGTCAAAATTTTATTTCTATAGAAAATTTTGTCAAAATTTTATTTCTATAAAAAATTTTGTTAAATTTTTATTTCTATAGAAGATTTTGTCAAAATTTTATTTCTATAGAAAATTTGGTCAAAATTTTATTTCTATAAAAAATTATGTCAACATTTTTTTTCTATAGAAAATTTTGTCAAAATTTTATTTCAATAGAAAATTTAGTCAAAATTTTATTTCAATAGAAAATATTGTCAAAATTTTATTTCTATAGAAAATTTTCTTAAGTTTTTATTTCTATAGGAAATTTTGTCAAAATTTTATTTCTATAGAAAATTTTGTCAAAATTTTATTTCTATAGAAAATTTTGTCAAAATTTTATTTCTATAAAAAATTTTGTTAAATTTTTATTTCTATAGAAGATTTTGTCAAAATTTTATTTCTATAGAAAATTTGGTCAAAATTTTATTTCTATAAAAAATTATGTCAACATTTTTTTTTCTATAGAAAATTTTGTCAAAATTTTATTTCAATAGAAAATTTAGTCAAAATTTTATTTCAATAGAAAATATTGTCAAAATTTTATTTCTATAGAAAATTTTCTTAAGTTTTTATTTCTATAGAAAATTTTCTTAAATTTTTATTTCTATAGAAAATTTTGTCAAAATTTTATTTCTATAGAAATTTTGTTAAATTTTTATTTCTGTAGAAGATTTTGTCAAAATTTTATTTCTATAGAAAATTTTGACAAATTTTTATTTCTATAGAAGATTTTGTCAAAATTTTATTTCAATAGAAAATATTGTCAAAATTTTATTTCTATAGAAAATTTTGTCAAATTTTATTTCAATAGAAAATATTGTCAAAATGTTATTTCTATAGAAAATTTTGTCAAAATTTTATTTCTATAGACAATTTTGTCCAATTTGTATTCTATAGGAAATTATGTTAAATTTTTTTTTTTTCTATTGGAAAAATTTTATCCTTATAGAAAATTTTGTCAAAATTTTTATTTCTATAGAAAATTTTGTCAAAATTTTATCTCAATAGAAAATATTGTCAAAATTTTATTTCTATGGAAAATTTTCTTAAGTTTTTATTTCTGTAGGAAATTTTATCAACATTTTATTTCTATAGAAAATGTTGTCAAAATTTTATCTCAATAGAAAATATTGTCAAAATTTTATTTCTATGGAAAATTTTCTTAAGTTTTTATTTCTGTAGGAAATTTTATCAACATTTTATTTCAATAGAAAATATTGTCAAAATTTTATTTCTATAGAAAATTTTCTTAAGTTTTTATTTCTATAGAAAATTTTCTTAAGTTTTTATTTCTATAGAAAAATTTGTCAAAATTTTATTTCTATAGAAAATTTTGTCAAAATTTTATTTCTATAGAAAATTTTGTTAAATTTTTAGTTCTATAGAAGATTTTGTCAAAATTTTATTTCTATAGAAAATTTTGACAAATTTTTAATTCTATAGAAGATTTTGTCAACATTTTATTTCAATAGAAAATATTGTCAAAATTTTATTTCTATAGAAAATTTTGTCAAAATTTTATTTCAATAGAAAATATTGTCAAAATTTTATTTCCATAGAAAATCTTGTCCAATTTGTATTCTATAGGAAATTTTGTTAAATTTTTTTTTCTATTGGAAAAATTTTATCCTTATAGAAAATTTTGTCAAAATTTTATTTCTATAGAAAATTTTGTCAAAATTTTATCTCAATAGAAAATTTTATTTCTATGGAAAATTTTCTTAAGTTTTTATTTCTATAGAAAATTTTTCAAAATTTTATTTCTATAGAAAATTTTGTCAAAATGTTGACAAATTTTTATTTCTATAGAAGATTTTGCCAAAATTTTATTTCTATAGAAAATTTTGTCAACATATTATTTCTATTGAAGATTTTGTAAAAATTTTATTTCTATAGAAAATTTTGTTAAATTTTTATTTCTATAGAAAATTTTGACAAAATTTTATTTCTGTAGAAAATTTTGACAACATTTTATTTCTATAGAAAATTTTGACAACATTTTATTTCAATAGAAAATTCATGAAGAAGTACCTCTTTGCAAAATCTACCAAAATCAAGAATTCTACCAATCTACAAAACATTAAAAATTTAACCATTTTTTGTAGAATTCGACCAACTGTGGCAACCGGCTGAGGGGCAGGCTCTAAGCGTTATTGCTAAAGACACAATGTGTGTATTTCATCTCCTTCTGCGCATTTCAACTATATACACTATCTTATAGTACTCTATTCCTCGATGTGGCGGAAAAAATCACATTTGCGGACGAATGTGGTAGATACAATATTCCTCTCAAAAATTTTGAAATCCTATAATAAAAACTAAAATATCCTCATTTTGGAATATGTTTATTTCTCGGCTATTTATAATTTTTAGAGTTGAGTTGATATCTGAGAAAGATTTACATTTAGGGCAGAATAACTCTATATAGTAAATGTGATGAAAAAGTTACAAATGGTACTAACACGGTAAATGGTTTGATCTCCTCAGTAGCCAATTTCCTATCTTCCTAGAGTTTATTGTCTTTGGCTCCGTTTCGTTTCGTGAAGGCGTCAATTTTTGTTTGACCGGCTTTTAATGCACCTATTCGCATTGCATTTTGCAAATGCAAAATGTTGCATATTTTATGGCGTCAATATTTACAATTCATACTAGCTGCCGCTAGATGGCATGAACATACATACTGTTGCCACTCTCTCAGACACAGAAATCACAGTGCAGTTGTATATCTACGTCTTTTGGATTAATGATTTTTTTAACTAACAAATTTTATAAAAGAATATGAAATTCTGCACACCAAGACCTTTTTTTTTTTTGATATAAAATGACATATTTCCAAAAAAGTCGATTCAAATCGACTAATAGACTTTTGATGGTGACTAAAATCTACTTTTAATGTAGAAGTCAAAAAATCGGGATTGACTTTAAAGGGAATAGTGCCGTAAATCTTTTTAACTCGAAGAATGTTGGTAGACGATATATTTTATTTTAAAATTATTCGTAGTTACCAATGTTTTTTGGGACTCGTAAAATAGATTGTATTCCCCAAACATTGTAGGGAAATTCCATCCATCCACAACACTTTGTTCCTTTATGATCATCTCTTTTTAGGTCAACTTATGAGTGAGACTTCATAGCGATGCGATTGGTACAGAAAGGCTTGTAGGCTTCTTCATACATAAAAGTTTGAAATTTGCTTACGTAAAAAGGCGAATCTTCTAGCCCAAGACAAACATCGACTTTTTATATATCGACTCTTTATATATAAGACAAACATCGACTCTTTATAAAGGGTGATTCTTTTGAGGTTAGGATTTTCATGCATTAGTATTTGACAGATCACGTGGGATTTCAGACATGGTGTCAAAGAGAAAGATGCTCAGTATGCTTTGACATTTCATCATGAATAGACTTACTAACGAGCAACGCTTGCAAATCTTTGAATTTTATTACCAAAATCAGTGGCAGAAAATCCGCTTTTTTATCGACAAATTTTGTTCAGCGATGAGGCTCATTTCTGGTTGAATGGCTACGTAAATAAGCAAAATTGCCGCATTTGGAGTGAAGAGCAACCAGAAGCCGTTCAAGAACTGCCCATGTATCCCGAAAAATGCACTGTTTGGTGTGGTTTGTACGCTGGTGGAATCATTGGACCGTATTTTTTCAAAGATGCTGTTGGACGCAACGTTACGGTGAATGGCGATCGCTATCGTTCGATGCTAACAAACTTTTTGTTGCCAAAAATGGAAGAACTGAACTTGGTTGACATGTGGTTTCAACAAGATGGCGCTACATGCCACACAGCTCGCGATTCTATGGCCATTTTGAGGGAAAACTTCGGAGAACAATTCATCTCAAGAAATGGACCGGTAAGTTGGCCACCAAGATCATGCGATTTGACGCCTTTAGACTATTTTTTGTGGGGCTACGTCAAGTCTAAAGTCTACAGAAATAAGCCAGCAACTATTCCAGCTTTGGAAGACAACATTTCCGAAGAAATTCGGGCTATTCCGGCCGAAATGCTCGAAAAAGTTGCCCAAAATTGGACTTTCCGAATGGACCACCTAAGACGCAGCCGCGGTCAACATTTAAATGAAATTATCTTCAAAAAGTAAATGTCATGGACCAATCTAACGTTTCAAATAAAGAACCGATGAGATTTTGCAAATTTTATGCGTTTTTTTTTTTAAAAAAGTTATCAAGCTCTTAACAAATCACCCTTTATTATAAAATATCTATGTGCTTTGGACCACAGTACTCCAATCACCAGCTTTAGCCATTTACACTTTATTTGTCATAGATATACACGGAGCGACATCTTTTAGCTATTAGCTATGTTTATCCCAAAACGCAATCACAAAGATGTATAGATACAATCAATCAGTGATGTCAATACAATAATTACTACATGAAAAAGGCGACAAAATAGTTTTTTATTCATTTTTGATACTTTTAGAGGCAAACGAATTTCAAAGTGGCTACGTATTTTTATTATACGTATATACGTATATATGTTAGCAATAAATAGTGAAAAAAGTATTTCAATATCATATTGTTTCTGGGTTTTTATTAATTTTAAATTTTGTTTTAATAAAAACGGAAATATATAGTGGTTTTATTCTACAACTTTTGTATCGTCGTTATCACTTCATGAACGTTTGAATTCAATGACGTTTCAAGTATAACCTTTGTAAATGTCTTCATATCAAGCATTTAGTTATAGCTAACCCCTAGCGGTGGATAGATATATTATTACTATAAAAATGCTAAAATCTTCTGTCCCTATTAAAGAGTTTGGCAACACTGCGTGTTGACTTTTCTTTTGTAAATAAAAATAAAACACGACGGAGAAAAGGTTCCGGAGAAAAAAGCAAATAGCCAAAAATCTGGAGGACATTTCGAAAAATCATTTTTAAAGAAAATATATGGATATAAATATTTGCATATAATATCATTCAAACGCTAGAAAAAGTAGTGCTTAAAAATAACCCCTTTGGAAAATTACAACAAAAACCACGTGTTACCTTACATTTTTCTTGGCATTTACAAAGAAGTTCCAAAACAAATCTATTCAAGATGGGTATGGTTCAAAAACGTAAGAAGATGCACTATGGTGATACCCATCTGCAACGTAGGTGGCGTGTACGTAATCGTACCCGTGACCTTGATCAAATCGATCAAGATCTACAAACACAATCGGCCCAATTGATAAATCAAGCCGTGGATTTGGAAAAGCCAGGTTTCGCCCAATTCTATTGTGTCCATTGTGCCAAATACTTTATCGATGATGCTGCCATGCAAAGTCATTTTCGTACAAAGGTCCATAAGCGTCGCCTAAAGGCTTTGGAAGTCGAACCTTACTCCGTAGAGGAATCCGAACGGGCTGCCGGTCGTGGAAACTATCAAAAACCTAAGAAGAGGCACATGGAAACACAACCAACAAAAGAAGAAGTCAAAGCTGGTAAACGTATCCGAGTTGAAATTGTTGATGAAGATGAACCCACAACATCAAAAAAGGCAAAAGAACAAAAAATGGAAACGTAATAGAGAAAATAAAAGAAAAACTAAAATGTAATTCACTTAAGATTTAGTCATAAATGCTATAAACTTTCTAATTTTTTTGAAATGTAAATAATAACATTTTTATTAATTCCAAATTGCTGTACTATTTATTGGAAGCCAAGAACAACAATGAATTCCATGACATTGCTTTCATATGTTATCGGCTATAAGGTGGAACAAAAATGGAAAATGCTTTTTATGAATACATTCGAGTTTACTTTGTAACTTGTATACAGTGAAACGTCTTAAATTTGGACACTCTTCGTATAAACCATAATCTGAGGCTTTTGGGAGCAGATATATAGAAGCTACCTTGTTAATTTTTGTTGCGAAGGCTACATACCTTTTTAACTAATACAAAAATGCAATGGAAGGGAAGTCAGACTTTATGGTCGTGGATTTGTTTGTTTATTCATTCAATATAATACAAAGGCCTAGTGGCCCATATAGTGTATTACACAGTAATAGATCATAACCATAGGCTACAGAAAAAAACTTTAAAATTAAAATCCTTACAACTAAATAAATACACATCACAACCAGTTTCCCAAATCTAATACACTGAAATAATAATTCAAGTAGTACAAAAAAAATTACAAATAACTAGTAAATAACCCCGTGTTAGCAACAAAAACTAAATAACAGCGATGAAATAGTCAGTCAAGCGAAAAAAGAAAGATTTTTAGACATCAGGCATTAAAATACTCATAAAGTTTCAGTCGAAAGACATTATTACATTGAGAGAAAATACGTAAAGAATAGGGCAACACATTCCAGCACCGAGCAATCCTGACAACAAAAGACCTCATGTAAACAGAATTCCTCACAAGAGGAATGAGTAATTGAGGATTTCTCGTAGATCTACTGAATGAAAAGCACTCATACAATGCTAAAGGTTGACCACTTTTAATAATCTTATGAAACATGTGAAGTAGACGAATGTTCAGAAAATTCTCAAAAGAGCAACCCAAAAATTCCTTCACATAATCAGAAATATGATCGCGTCGATTAACGTTAAAGACAAAACGAGCAATAGTATTAACTATTTTATTTAAAACCAACAAATTACCATGGCAAGTGCCAGAATAAACTTCTAAACAGTATTTAACTTGAGATAATAATAGGCTGTGAGCTAGACATTTCCTGACAAATAAAGGTAGAATCACTCTTGATGAGTAAATCCTACGCAAGGCACTCCAAACTCTACAACATACCAAATCAATATGCGGTCTAAAGGTAAGTCTACAATCAAGAATCAAACCCAAACATCTCAACCGTTCAACCAACTCAATACGATAATTACCAAGAAATACATTCAAATTATAGTCATCGTGATTAGATGATCCAAACGAAATAACCTTCGACTTCGATGGGTTAACGGAAAGGCCGTTACTAACAGTCCAACCGCTAAACCCCGAGAGACACCCATTGATTTCCCGCTCCAAAATTCCAATTTCACCGCGATTGCCACTAAAAAGGAAAAAGACATCATCAGCATAACAAAAAGATTTGCACCTATCCAAGAAAACGCATTGATGTAAGTCGTTAATATATAGGATAAATAAAAGTGGCCCAAGCACGGATCCCTGTGGAACTCCGGAGTTTAAACCAAGCACAGAAGACTCATGACCCCTAAATGCAACGTATTGGAAGCGATCATGCAAATAAGAAAAAATAAGTCTGCATGCAGATTTAGAAAAGTTAAATTGCGCATGAAGCTTAGAAACCATTGTGACAAAATCTATAGAATTAAAGGCTTTAGAAAGGTCTATAGATACAAGAGAGCATAGCCTATTTTCATTTAATTCCTCTCTGATCGCATCAGTCAATCTAATAAGAAGCATAGACGTGCTAAAACCCTTACGGAAGGCATGCTGATCCCGACAAATCTGCACTGAACCACATTCCAATATCTGTGACTTAAGAATGTGCTCCATTACTTTAGAAAGTGCTGGTAAAATAGATATTGGTCGATAATCCTCTGGCCCACGAACCACACGCACTTTAGGAATCGGGACAACGCGAGCCAACTTCCATGGTGAAGGAAAGGTTGAAGTTGTCAAAATCGTATTAAAAAGGTGCAAAATTATACCAGAAATATAAGGAAAAATAAGCTTAATGAAGCGAATTGAAATATTATCTACACCTGTAGATTTAGATTTAACCTTACACAAAGCCTCAAGAAGTTCAGATTCAGTGATGCAGCGAAATGAAAATTCATGATCGCGGTCAGCAAAGTCATCAATGACACTGCGATCATAATCCACAACATCACTGCCCCCAACTTTATTGCTAGGATTTGAGTCCTAGCAATAAACTTTTTGAAGTGCTCAATTTTCTTTTAAGGTGGATACTATGTTCGGTTTTCGGGTTGGAAATCGCTTTATTTTCGCGATTGCTTTTACAGAAATAATCAAAATTATAAATGAAAACAAACATATTCCTGTAAAGCCTTGCCGAAATCTGGAGGAACAAGAAACTGCGCATCAATTGAGTTAATTTATCTGCTTTGTATTGAACTGTTTTAATAAAGTAACCGCGAAAATTTCAACTCAAAAACCGAACATAGTACCCACATTTAGCCTACAATTTATGCGGTAAAATTCAGTATATGCTGCAAAGCCTCTTCAACAGATTTCACTAAGTTTTATTTTTATTTTACCCATTTTTGTTGTCTTAAGGTTGTTTTACTAAAAGCTTCCTGATTTTACGAAGCCCGCCTAAAGGCGGGATTGGGCATTAGATGGTTAATCCGTTGGCCACTTTAATTTCATATGCATATGCATCATTTGCTTTGGCCTGGAGCTTTCTTCTTCTTCCCTTACACTTCTAGATTGAAGCTGATTCATATACCCACTCTTAAGAACCGACGGATGTTTTTGACCTCTCTGATGATGTATAGGTTAGTTAGTGGTGATATCCCATGCTGAGAATTAATGTCTAGAATTAGGATAAATATCCCTTTCATGCCTTCTGGGAATTATCAGTTCCTTTTCATTGATTTTAAACGTTCAATGTCATCTAATTGACACAAACTTAAGTATTGATGCAATAAAAAATTTTAGCATATAATTAAAATAGAGTGTTATAAGATTATTTCGGTGCATACTCAAAGAAATTTATTAATAGATGCATAGAAAACTCAATTTAAATATCAACAAATCTATAATTACATAAATTACTTAAAAATTTTCAACTATTTGGTAGCGAAACAAATTCTTAATTGTGGAATAAGGAAATAAAAGCATTAAGAATATCCACCATTTTCTGGTTTGTGAATTCCGTAAATGCAAAATTTTATGTGCCCACATTTTATTTCTAATCGAATGTTTCTAATTGATTTTCGGATGGAATAGCGGAATAGCGTCCTCAAATTTCGAAGTATAACTCTCTGTAGTGGGAGCCACCGTGGTGCAATGGTTAGCATGCCCGCCTTACATACACAAGGTCGTGGGTTCGATTCCTGTTTCGACCGAACACCAAAAAGTTTTTCAGCGGTGGATTATCCCACCTCAGTAAGTGAGCCTGATACATCGGGCTGCCACCTAACCTAACCTAACCTAACCTAACCTAACTCTCTGTAGTTTAAATTTTATTGAGGAATAAAATTTTGCGTTTTTATTTTTTCCCCAAAATCGTAAATTTTCTCTATTTTACTTATTGCAGTAAACAAAATGATTGCTAATGGCATTCTACACCATTCCTTAAAATATTTGAAGGATAACATACTATCACAGCACCACTGCTTTCATGATCAACAATAAATTTACATTCGATATCGTAGTAGAAACACATAACTCGTCATTTCATTAAATATAAGCTCTATATATTTGTTTTTCTCTCTCATATTTGTGTATATAAAATTTCTAAAAATATAGATATATTTACAAAAAATGTACTTGCAATAATAATTTATCATTTAAAATCGTATATTAGGATGATTTATATACAAAGATATGCTGGGATAACGGTGTATCAAGGTGATTTTTTTTTTTTTTTTTTGTGGAAGTATGAAACATAAAAAATAAGGAAACATAATTTCCACACTTGAAAAAGCGTACAAAAAGAATTTAAACAACTAATAACAATTTTTAGGTATAGATATTACAAAATAACTTTGGCAAATTTAAGAATCAAAAATATATATGTATGTTTTTGTATAAATACAATTTTAAGGAAACATATTAGCCAATGCAGTCAATCTCGTAATTTTTATTCACATTGAATCTCCTCCAGCTGCGGCTAGAGGGATTGCTTTTACAGGTGTTGTTGCTGTTGTTGTTACTGTAGAGGTAGTTGAGGCATGATTATTATTATTGTTGTTGTTGTGACATTCTTCAAAGAATGGATGATTCAAAGCTTCATCGGCTGTTATACGTTTATGGGGATTAATTTCCAACAATCGATAGAGTAAATCATAGGCACTGGGCGGAAATACATCATCATCATCTAGAGGTTCTGTCACCGTGAAATTTGATTCCGTGCATAGGCAATTGAAATAGAATTGTTCACAATTTTTACAAACTTCGCAGGTCCCATCGGCATGCTGATATTTTTTAAGTAATTCGGGCGAGCTAAATTTCACACGATTACGAAAACGCACACAGAGTTTTCGCAAATCAAGGGGTTTCATTTTATGTGATAGAGTGACTAGACGATCCAAGATAAAGGCCGTTTTGCGTATGGCCTTATCACCAAATATGGTAACCATTTCGGCTAAGGCTACATGATCATTGGGGGCTTTAAAAAATGGATATACTGAGGAGAGTACCGAAAGAAATATCACACCAGAAGCCCACACATCTACAGCCGTTGTTTGATCTGGATATTTAAGCAGAACTTCGGGTGGCCTATAGCCAGGCGTGCCAGCACGCGAGGCATGTATTTCTTTTTTAACCAAACAAATATTGCAAACTTGAGGATTACCATAACAGAAACATTTAGGGCTATTTGTACTGGATAGATTACGATTTGTATTGTATTTAGCATCAGAAGCATTACTTGTCGTCCCAACATTCCCAGATCCCAGAGTTGGGGCATTCTTATTACTGCCACTAGCTCCCATTGAAGATGACCTATTACTGCTAGCTTCCGCCCCACCTTGAGCTCGGAGCTTTTGCTGTAAACGACTGCTCATAGCAGATGCTGGTGCCAAAGCACCTCCAGGCCCCACTGCCGACTTGCGTGTGGGCGTCGATACTAAATCATTGGCAACAACGCCACTGCCACTACCAGCCGCTGCCGCATGATTTACTGTTGATCCTACGAGAGTGTTAGGAAGCACATTAATTTGTTTTAAGGGCTTTTTAAAGGGTGATTGTTTTAAAGTACCAGTATTGACTGCATTCGGTGAAGGTGTAGTTTTATGTGGGCCATTTGATTCCGTCTGCAAATCTGGCCCTGTGCACCTTATACGTTTGGCAGTACCGCTGACCACTTCACCAGCGCCCGTTACAGCAACTGCTCCATCTGTTGACTTTTTCACATGGCTTTCATCGTGATCGCGCAATCTCTTCGTCTCCGATTGCATCCCGCAGGCTGTGTTTGTGGTAATACTGGGCGAAACCTGCTGTGCTAATCCAAAATCCACCAAAAGAAATTGACGTTTGCGTCTATTATATAGGAAATTACTGGGTTTAACATCACGATGTATAACATTGAAACGATGAACATGACGCAAGGCTATCAAGAGATTTTTCATATAGTATTGGACTTCGGCCACATCCATTTTGCTATAGAAGTCATGAAATCGATCATGGGCCAAATAGGGCATAATAAAAGCAACCGATTCATTATAGCGTATGCAACAGTTGATGCCGACCACATTGTTGGTGCCACTGCAAAAATAGAAAGAAAAAATTTTTGATTTTAAAATTGTAAACATTTTTTTCATATATAAAAATAATAAAACTATTTGATATTTTAAAAGAGAACTACTTGTATACTATTTGTAATAATGTTTATTGGACTTGAAGGCTTTATATTACAATAAAGAAAGAAATAAAAAAAACTAAATCAGAAATAGAATATCGAGAGAAAGAAATGGAAGAAAACAAATATTTTACAATATTCCTGTATTAATATTAAATCTATTTTATATTTGAAAATCTGTAATTTAAGCCAATTTGTGTGTGTTTTTTTATGAATGTGATCTTTTTGTGTCCACACAAATTATTCGCTTAAATTCTTACACATATCCCATATAATCTTTGAAAACAAGAGAATTCGTCTAGATAGATATGTATGCACGTACAGATTTGATTTGTTTCTTTTAATAGATATGCATACGTAAGAGAATATGCGTCAGAGGTGAAAATTAATAGCGCAAATATTCAACGAAATATATGTATCCAATTATATCCACAGGCTGAAGCAGCAATTAAATTTGTACAGAGGGGCAAGTGCTCAAAAGCGATTGGGAAAAAATAATGTTATTCCATTAATGCCTTTCTATTGAGACAATTACAAGTGATTCACATTTGTTAGAATACACAACATTAAACACAAGCTTGTTCATAGAAAATTTATATTCCAATTTATTAATTTATACAAAAATTTAATTGTATTAGGGTTTGAAATGAAATACATAAAGTAATGTTGAATCAAATGTGCCCTCTATCTCATTCATAAGTTTAATACCGCTATACTTGTGTTGTGGTAAGTTGCCACTTGAGCCAAAAAAAAATTGACCAAAATTTGGAGAAAATTGTACAAAAAGATAATTTTATATAAAATTATATATTATTTATTTATACTTTAGTCAAAATTATATTTCTATAGAAAATTTTGTTAAAATTTTATTTCTATAGAAAATTTGATCAAAATCTTGTTTTTGGAGAACATTTCGTCAAAATTTTATTTCTATAGAAAATTTTGTTAAAATTTTATTTCTATAGAAAATTTTGTCAAAATGTTATTTCTATAGAAAATTTTGTCAAAATTTTATTTCTATAGAAAATTTTGTCAAAATTTTATTTCTATATAAAATTTTGTCAAAATTTTATTTCTATAGAAAATTTTGTCAAAATTTTATTTCTATGGAAAATTTTGTCAAAATTTTATTTCTATGGAAAACTTGGTCAAAATTTTATTTCTATAGAAAATTTTGTCAACATTTTATTTCTATGGAAATTTTTGTCAAAATTTTATTTATATAGAAACTTTTGCCCAAATGTTACTTCTATTGAAAATTTTGTCCAAATTTTATTTCAAAAGAAAATTTTGTCAAAATTTTATTTCTATAGAAAAATTTGTCCAAATTTTATTTCAAAAGAAAATTTTGTCAAAATTTTATTCTATAGAAAATTTTGTCAAAATTTTATTTCTATATAAAATGTTGTTAAACCTTTATTTCTATAGAAAATTTTGTTAAATTTTTATTTCTATAGAAGATTTTGTGGAAATTTTATTTCTATAGAAAATTTTGTTAAATTTTTATTTCAATAGAAAATTTTGTCAAAATTTTATTTCTATAGAAAATGTTGTTAAATGTTTATTTTTACAGAAAATTTTGTTAAATTTTTATTTCTATAGAAAATTTTGTTAAATTTGATTTCTATAGAAAATTTTGTCAAAATTTTATTTCTATAGAAAATGTTGTCAAAATTTTATTTGCATAGAAAATGTTGTCAAAATTTTATTTCTATAAAAAATTTTATCAAAATCTTATTTCTAGAGAAAATTGTATTTCTATAGAAAATTTTGTTTTTTTATTTCTATAGAAAATTTGTGAAGTATGTCTTAGCTGGAATGGAATATTTTGTAAACTCTACTACACAATCAAGAATTCTACCAAACTATCAAACAGTAAAAAAGCACTTTTTTTGGTAAAATTCTACCAACTGTGGCAGCCATGGTTACAAATGGAAACGCAACTTCAAACGTTTTTTCATTTCTTTTTCCGATGATATTTGTAAGCCACACTTGGGCCTTTGTTTTCTGTTAACGATGAAAATCTATGCGTTGCGAACTCTTTGTCCTTGATAAGGTCTAGGACAACTGCCCCAACATTGTAAATGTGAGACTTATGGGCACATTTCTCTTTGGTTGCTAAAGCTAAACACTAACGTACAATTTTTAAGGCAATTGAATAATACTAAGCCTTTAGAACGTTTCAGACGTCAAATCAGAGCATGGCTCTACATAAGAAGTATATTTACTTTAGGAAAGAATTTCAAGCTGATCGGATGTGATATATTAATGAAAATATATCACCTCTGGATGAAAAATAAAATTCTATTATGGAGATCGGTTTATATAGGGGGTCATATCTAATTATAAAACAAAAAATTGCCCCTAAAACCACTCAAGACATAAAATCTTAAGATTTTTTATATGGCCTCTTATCAACTCATTATGAACCGATATAAAAAAAGGATCCTAAGGACACTCCAGAAATAAAATCCCAAGATAGGTTCATATTTTTTATTTAATCCATTATAATCGAGAAACAATTATCAAAATATGAACCCACATATAACCCTATCTTTCAAGTCTGGAGATCGGTTATATGGGGGTCATATCTAATTATAAACAAAGGAATGGCCCCTTAGCAGCTAAAGAAATAAAAACTCGGGATTGGTTTATATGGCATCTACATCAAATAATTATGAAATAGTAAAACGTATTTTCTATTGTAGTTTACTTTCTTAGTAATGATGCCAAAATTTCTTAGCACCTATAGTTGGTATGTGAGAGTTAGATATCTTATCTAAAAATTAACTTATAATTGACCCCTACGGACTCCGTTATATAGGAGGAGGTAGCTTATCTTAGAGATAAAATGAGGATCGGACGGTATTCATTGACAAGTCTCACCTTGTCCTCAGGCGGTGTTTATGGAAAAAAGCAAAAACTAACAAAAAATTAAAATAAATTCGTTACAAATCTTGTCTTGTCTTGGGATCGTAACCTCGAAATTTCGCAAAAAGAAATTTCTCAAAACAATAATATTTTTCAAATGAATGTTAAAGTCTTAAGCATTGCTAACTGCCAAGGGCTAAGCCCCATATATGTTAGGTATTTTCATAACAAATTTAGTGCAATCAAAAAATTCCCTTCTAATAATGGCGATACTTAACTATGGTAATGTCAATAAACTTCTACACGCGAATAGGTAACAATACTTATCATTGTCATAAGATATTGCCTTACAATTACAAATGGGACTGAATATCCATACAAATATATGTACATAGAAATAATAGCAGCCAACTTAAAATATACGATATACGATTGTTGTGTGACGCAAAAGCCCAAACGTTGTGCTATGACGTAGGTAGTACGTTAACAGTGGCTGTTGTACACACGTTTTTGCATGACGTACAACAACAAAGTGCCTTCATTGAATTGATGTACAGATTACAATTGTATATACACCAGCAATGACCGATGGTGGTCGTAATGGTTATATGGTATTCATCATGTTAGTTAAGTAGAAAGGCAACACTTGCAACTAAAAATAACATAACCGGCAACCCACGCTCTAATATAAAAAGGCAAAATTGCGGAGGAAATGTATTTATTTTTTTCGAATCGAGTCTTTAACTGTTTGGTGTTACATCGAAAGGATATATGAATGACACATACATTTTTATGTTTGTGATAATAGCAATGCTTGGCAGAAGCTATCCCATAATAGGTTTGTTTATCATTTGCCAAAATTATTCACATGACAAACAGGCAGGCATTGACAGTGAACAGCCGGCAAAAAAATCGATTTTCACCTTTAAACCTTCCCTCAAGGTTAAGGTTACACATTTACATTCTAAAGTCTCAAAGTAACATCATAAAAGAGCACAACTAAATTTGGAAAGAGCATATAGAGAACTCATTGGTCACATGGTAACATTCAAGACAAGCAAACGTACGTACAATACATACATATGTTAAAATTGTTTGCCGGCTATAAGTAATGTAGTAGATGCACCCGGCAATATCACCGTTCCCAATCTCTTTCGAAAAGAAAACAAAAGAATACAAGCTGTGTTGGGATGTTTGATGGGTTTGAAAAAAAAAAAACATATTTGGCATAGGTTTTGCACAAATTAGAACTCTTAGAAATTACATCGAATTGCGATGGATGGGAAAATGACGTCTTATTCTTATTATTACCGCGTATTTTCTTTTTGTAAATTGAAAATGTCAAGGAAACCTTTAAGCTATAACAGATGGAAAATAGGTTGATGTATATACTACCTGATTTTGTAACTATATATTAAGAGAAATTGCCTCTATATACCTTATATCCATGCAAACATTTTCGATTACGAATGAGTATTCTTTGAATCATTTTTATGTTCAAAACGGTTGCGGAAGAGCGAATCTATGAGTCATTTGTTTGTCCCCAATCTAAAGTAGTTGTGTATCAAAATTATTCTTTTCATTGACTCATAAAAGAGTTTCGTTCACTTATGAAAACGAACAGGAAAATGAGTTATAAATGACTCTGCCCACTTGCGTAATTTAAGAGTTACGTGTTACCCAGTAAATTGTTTCAATATTAACACTATTAGAATAGAGCAATAAAAGGGAATCGAGTCTTTCTCATGATTTAAATTAAACAGTTAGAAACAATCATTGTTTAGACTAATATATGACTAAAATTTGAATCTTCCCTGCGAGTAAACATTTTTTAATCTTTCAAAAGAATAAGTTAACACTCGTTTTTATAAACACTCATTTTCGATGATTGAAAATGTTCTCAGGGATGATGTTCGTGCGAAATAAATATGTATGTATATAATTTATTTAGAAAATCAAATCTTACACCTAGAACACCCATATTGCAACTTTGCATTTTGAATCCATTCTTCGTTTCACTATTTTTTTCGCTGCCATCTTTGTTGTATCTATTTTGAAGGAACGGGCATTAGTACGATTCGCCGTTCCACAAAAAACAAAAATGCTTTCCAAAAAGGAGTTATACAAAAACCGAAAAACAAATTTTTTGCTAATCGACTTTTTTTGGTAGGAAAAAGTCTATGTCGACTTTTTTGTACAAATGAAAATCGATTTTTGATTTTGCGGAAATCGAGTCAAATTGACTGACTTTTGATGTTGATCAACATCGACAAATTGGCTTTTAATAGGGACCAAATTTGATTATTGAAATGAAAAAATTTAAAAATCCAATTTGTTAACGATGAAAAATAAGAACAAAAAATCAAATGTCACGTAAAATCGATTTACAAGTAACGCAAAAATCGAATTTTCCAAAATTCTAAAAAGAAAATTTGAAAAATCAAAATTGAAACATTTTAAATATTCGGAAAAAGTAAAATTTTACAAATGTCGAATAGTTGAAAGTCAAGTCTTACCCATCTGAGACTGTGGTCACACTAGATAAATATTTGACCAAAATGGGTGTCAAAAATTTTTCCCGGGCCATTTTCGAAATATTTGGATACTGTTTTAGGCAAATACTCCTCTTCTGATGTTATGTACCCAAAATGAGCTAAAAATATTTAACGGTTAGTCTGTGGCAAGGATTTATATCAAATATTTGCCTAGTGAAAAGTCAAAAAGTCGAATATAATTTTTTTTACATTTTTGTTAATACTTTAGCTTTGCTATAATTTATTTCATGCTATCAATTTATCAATAGGGCTTGAATGATTAAATTTAAAAAAAAAAAAAAAAAAAAACATATTGACAAAAGTCGACGTTTTACAATTTGAAAAAAGTCAAGTAAAAAAATAATTTTAAAATTCGACTTAAAATTTTGGGAAAGTAGACTTTTCGGTTTTTACAGAAATCCCTAGTCCAAACTATCTAGAAAAAATCCAAACGCAGCAGTCTACTCCACCCTTGGTACTGCATTATTACTTTTTTTTCTTAAGACTATTATTTTTATGTATTATTTGTTTTAACTTACCCTATTTTTGCCATACACTGCAACTCTTTCATAATTCGATCTGGATGACTTGTGGGTATATGATGTTTTATGGCAAATTTTCTCCTTTGGCCTTCTGGCAGTTTCGATTCTTTTTTCAATGTACCCAAAAGCACCGTACTAAATGTTCCATTGCCAATACGGCTGTGAATGTCGAAAATGTTTTCAATTTCAGGAATGCGAGCGCGTAAATCGTTGATAGCTTCTGAAATGAATATATAAATAGGATTTGTAGATATTAAATGAGCAACGAGTATAGTTGGTTATTTATCTACAATCTGTCACAGTATATTATTCTTAGAAATTCTTTCGTATGAATTCTTGAGGTACATGAAAAAAGGCCTATGATTTTTATGTTTTAATTACAGCAAAAATCTAATCTATGCGCTACACTCATACCACAAAATTTTCATCTATGAAATAAAATCTAAGTATGTCATAACAAAAAAATGAATATTTTATTTTGTTATTAATTTTATTTTATTTTGTAATTTGATGCTGCAAGGATGCACTTCCCAGAATTATCCCTAATACAACCAATTTTGTATAGCCAGATATCTTGGCAAGAACGTAAGAATTTCTGTTGGCACAATATAAGTCCGCAATTGACAAAGTCACAATAAAAATCTACGAAAAACCTATATATCTTCGTGAGCCAGCTGCTGACCTCCGTTTCTTCCTAAAAATTCATAAAATTAACTTGGATCCCTACAAAGATACTCTTTAGCAATCCCTCGTTTGAAAATTATATCTAAATTTTTTCACATTTCTTTATTTAAGCTGTAATATTAAAAAAAACAACACCAAATCAAAATGTTTTTATCGCAGTGTCAAATAAAGGACAAATTTCAACTCAGGCTAAAAAACGTTAAGGGTTAAAAATAAGAAGACATCTTACCTTCATTCTTGTTACGAGGTGCCGCGTTAACTGAAACCGCCAGATGTGGTTGCTCCACAGCTGTCACTTCGGCGCTGATGTTGTTGTTATTACCACAGTCTTTGATATTGTTATTGTTGTGATTTTGCTGAGGCAAATTTGTTGTTGCGATTGGACTGTTGGTGACCGCCGGCTGTGTTTGCTGAGCCGCTGTGCGTTGTCTAGTTCCATGGTTATGTTGGGGTTGTCTTTGAAGCAAACCGGGGCTTTTGTCTTTGGGTAACAAGTGCGCTGGTACCACAGTCGCAGTGGGGCCCTTATTTTTAAGTCTTGTTTCCATACCTTAACCTATTTAAGGTCTACTTTACTCTGGCAAATTTTACGTCTTTTTAAACAATCAGCAATGGTGAGCAAGGGACTTTTAGAAATGTCCGAAATTTTATTGAGGAAATATAGCCGTTCTCTGTGATACATACATTCATACACATATGAATGCCGCAGCAATTTTATTTATTTCACACTGTTTCAATACAAGTTACTGTGTCCACCATCAGATTAATTTATTGTTTTACCGTATAATTTAATAATAATAATTTAATTTTATATATAGCTTAGCAATTGATTTCTATATACAATTGAATCAAACTTTATCGTAATTTTTCAATGTATGTGTGTTTTTTCCGATAATTTATAATTCGGTTTGTTGTTGTTTTATTCACGTATTCACATGCTATTTTTTACCTCTAATTTAATTAGTAATTACTATTAACACATAAACCTAAGAAACCAAATTACCGCACAAGTTGCGAATATCTGAAATGCTTGATTTTCTTTGTAGAGCTGCAAACCATTGACAGCATTATTGACAATTTTGTTTTAAGGTGTTATCGATAGTTATTTTCCGATACATTTGCTATCGAAATAGTCCCCATCACTAAGAAAGCACTAGCGACGCTACAAATTAAAGGTAGCTGCGTTATGATAACATATTTAATTTTTTTTTATTTTAAAAAAATATCCACACACAATTTTTTATTTGCTTTCTCTTGTTATAATTTACAATCGATTCAACCTTCAGCATGAGTAGAATTCCGTTCAAAATCGTGAACAAAACATACCAAAAATTTTTTTGCAATTTTATGCGCTTTACAGACTATCAGTTACTCCGGGCGACAGTGCTCGTGTCGAACATATCCCATATATTGTGCACACTATAAGTTAACTCCGAAGGCATAATCGATACTGTTGCATGTTTATGGGATCGATAACACATTTACCGATTATTTAAGCGGACCTTAGACGGTCGGATAAACACTCCGACATAGGTTCGTCTATTTGTTGTGTGTTCGTTCAAGTTTTGCCCTTACACTGCACGAACAAATGTGATGACAACATGAAAAAATAAGAAGAAGCATAAACAAACAATGAAGTTGTACGAAGATTTATGGGTGAAACCATTTTTTACTGAAAAAATTGAAGAAAATAACAAAAAAAAATCCTGGTATATGTGTCAAAACAATAATTCCTGAAGTAATCCACATTTAATATATTACTAAATTACTTGATGAATTTCAAAATACTTGTCGCCTGGTTTCCCATTGATTGGAAGTGGAATTTTTCCACGTTTTTGCCACAATACTGGTTTAGATTTATTTATTTCTTTAATTTTCAACCAGAATTGGCGATCCATCATTAATTTCATTTCAGAAATGCCTGTTTTTAATGTAAAAATAAATTTGTCTTTGATAATGTTTGTCGAACATCCCCTTACACTCAATGATTTGTACCACCCAACCAGAAAAAATCAAAGTTGTTTTGATTTTATGCCAACACGTTCCCGCGACAGCCGAACACGACCTTATACTATCGGATTTGTCGCCGCAACGTGTTGTGTCGCAGGGTTTATCCGACCGTATAAGGTGCCCTTTAGTCATCGCCGACAAGTCGTATCGATCCGACACATTGTAAGATTCTTTACAAACACCGACATTCCGTCCGGAATAACTGATAGTCTGTAAAGCGCATTAGCCAATACAGGGATTAGAGTCATAGTTGAGAAAAATCCTGAATGTTTTTTAACTCTACCTAAAGGGGACCTTATACGGTCGGATAACCCCTGCAACACAACAAGTTGCGGTGACAATTCCGCTAGTATAAGGCCATGTTCGCGTGTTGCGAGGACGCGTTGGCATAAAATCAAAACAACTTTGGGATGTTTTCTTTTAGCAGTGGATGGAACCAGGGCTGCCAATTTTGCCGATTTATCGGCATTTTGACGATTTTTTACTCAAAAAATAGTAAATGCCGATTTTCCGATTTTTGTCCCAAAAATGACGATATTAGCACCGTTCAAAAATTTTGAATAGAAGCAGTTCGTTTACAAGTTTAGAGCCAGGCAAAAAAGAGTTTTTGCTAGAAATTTCAGATATGTATGAGCTATACCTCATTTCACATCTACAGTATTAGTATCACGGCTACCACTCGTGCCAAAAATAATCTACCACCAAAATTTGAAGAAAATTTTACCAAAAATCTATCAGAATAAAACAATTATTTTGAAGTTTTTGTGGTTAGTATATAAAAAAATTTTGCTCTATTCAAAAGAAATGTTTTATATTGAATTTATAGAAAATTTTTATTTCTATAGAAAATTTTGTCAAAATTTTATTTCTATAGAAAATTTTGTCAAAAATTTATTTTCATAGAATATTTTATCATTATTTTATTTTCATAGAAAATTTTGTTAAAAAAATATTTCCATAGGAAATTTTGTCAAAAATTTCTTTCTATAGAAAATTTTGTCAAAATGTTATTTCTATCGAAAACTTTCTCAAAACTTTATATCTGTTGACAATGTTTGCACATATTTATTTCTTTAGAACATTCTTGTAAAACTTGATTTCTATAGAACATTTTTGGCAATTTTTTTATAGTAAATTCTTGCAAAATTTTATTTCTAAACAAATTTTTGCAAAATTTTATTTCTATAAAAATTGTACCTCTTAATTTGAGAGTCAATCAATAATTATATTATAAACGTAAATATTAAAAATCTTTACTTTTATTGTTAAATAAAAACTTAAATCTAATCATAAAAATGTTTTTTTTTAATGTTATTTTTATACAAAACTGAGTCCATTATGCTTTTGTTGATGCAATACATAGTTATGTATGTTAATTTTCTGTTCGTTATATGAAATTAATACTTTTGGTTTTAAGCAAAAAATTAGTTTCTTTTAATATAATTTACATTAGAGATTTTTTGACGATTTTTAAAATAGAAGTGACGATTATGACGATTTTTTCGGAAAAAAGTGACGATTTTTCTTGAAATTTTATTGGCAGCCCTGGATGGAACATTTGTATGGGCTATCCAGAACATCGTTGCACTGGTGTTCTATCCAGAACTCATCAGTCGCGGCGATGTTGTCAAATTGTATTTTGATAAAGTGACGCTTCTGTGATTCACAATAGCAATTTATTGTGAAATTCAAAGTGGTACAGTCTCATAAATAATCGCAGCAGTGAATACTTATTACTATTTGCATTTCATACATTAAAAATGCAAGATTTCACTTCTTTTCTGTGATTGTTTTTAAACAGCTGATGACAGTGTTGAATATTTTTGAAGATGTCCTGGATAAACGAGTAGTCTGTTTTCTTTTAGTCCTTAACGGCTTAGGGTATCCAGTGCTACAGCCCTATTGATTTTTTTTAGTTGGGAGGCACAAATCTTCACGTGTAAGGGGATGTTCGCCAAACATTAGCAAAAAAATATTTTCATAATTAAAACAAGCATTTCAGCAATGAAATTGATGATGAATCTCTAATTCAGCTTGTAATTTTTATTGGTTCTTCAATTTTTTTATTAAAAAAGGGCTTCACACATAACTTTTTGTCAATCTTCATTGTTTATGTTCAAGTTTTTTCTTATTTCTTCATGTTGTTATCATAATTGTTCGTGCAGTGTAAGGGTAAAACTTGAACGAACACAAAAACAAATAGGCGAACCTCTGTCATAGTGTTTATCCGACCGACTAAGGTCCGCTTAATCTAGAGTAATTGAGACTTTTGCAAAAACAACGTCGAAATATATCGAACTGCCACACATATTTTGATAAGAATTGCCCCACACTACAAGTTGTTAATACAGGGAATATCAGCTGTGAGCTCTTGTTTGTGGTATTAATTTTATTTTTTTAAGTTTTTTTTTATATTCAATAAAACAGCGTTAATATTTGAAAATCGATTAATTAATCTTTATGAATCTTCATATATTAGAATTTTTATTCGATGTGTTTTCGAAAAGAGGTTTTAGCCTTGTTAACAAACCATCCAGATCTTTGGATCCGCTCAGAAATTCCCGTATTGCTGTGAATTCCGGATTTGATGGATAAATATTTACAAGTTCACAAAGCAATCGGTTAATTTCATTGTAGGTACCATTATAATTGTTGCACAGAAACTAAAATTATGAAAAATAAAATAAAAAATCACTAATAACTGAATATTGATTCTATTAGAATATATGCTAACTTAGAATAGTTCACGTATTTAAAAATATTTTATACAATTTTTAGCATATAAGGGTATTAAATTTCAAAGTACGCGAACAGACCTAGTATACTCATATCATTTCTTTATGAACGGTCAAATACCAGATACTTACATTCTTCCCACCACCACTGTCTGAATCCAATAAATGACCTGACATTTGGAAACCCAATAGAAGACACATTTTATTTAAAAAGTCGGATGTATTCTCCAATTTATCGGGTCTCGCAGCTGAAAACATAGAAACATGATAAATACCCGTTGCAAATCAAGCATTTTAGATACCTTCTAATTGTTTCTTCAAAGTTAATTCCTCAGACAGGGCTTTATGCATGTTTTTCTGAACCTCATCCAACCGGGCTTTCAACGATTTATTTTTTTCAACATATTCTTCTTTGTCTTTTAGTATTTGCTCAATTTTGAGCCTAATTTTATCACTACGTTCACTTAATTTACTTATTTGTTTCTGCTGATCAGTAAATTCCATTTTGGCGGCTTGTGCAATGTTTATTAGTGTTGCACACTATTCGTCAACGGGTACTAGGTGCTAATGAGTCAAGGTAATAGCATATCAACAGCAGATTTTTGGAACGTGCCGTCCTGACTGCTATGATTTTAGTTAATTAAATCTTGCGTTGCAGTGTGTTTTACATAAATCCTCAAAATGTTGTTGTACAAATAAAATAGTTTCCTGATATGGACAAAAGCTGGCGAATAAGTAAAAAGTACTCAAATAGATGCGCATTTTCCAACACTGGATCGTCTTCGTATTTTACAGCTGTTGTAGCTTTAAAACAGAGATGTTCTGTTATTAGCTGTTGCCCTCGGAGGACACCTAAATTCATAGAAATATAGTATGCAAACATAAATAAAAAAGGCAGTGCATGTTTTTTAAGTGGTACATACAATAATGACGGATATAACAAGAAAAGCCCACCCCGAATGTTTGCGGTATTTTTTAATGCATTTACGTTTTCCTGATGCTTCGAACGACCTAGAAGATGGGAGGGAAGATACATGTCATGTAAACCAACTTGTGGAAACGCTTATAAAGTTCGCAGGATATGAAGCGAGTAAGTTCAGTTTATTTTAATTACTGAGTGCTTAGTAATTTTCGTTAATTCGTATTTTAGCCACAGCAAAAGAAACTATTATCCATGCATTGAACGATGGTATATTGATGCCCGTTTCTTCGGAATCAAGTTCACCACAGTCTGTCCTACCAGAATCCAAAAGAGTTCGTTTACCAAATTCCCAAGAGGTTAGAGTTAATTCGTCGCATGATTGGTATTGCTATGAGTGCCATTTACCAGGACTGCTTGTAAATTGCACCCAATGTTGGCGTTCATTTCATCGTTTATGTTATCGAAAAAATCCGGAGAGACCAAATTATGCAGTGCCTTCGTCAAAGAAGCAAAAAAATCGTCTGCCTGCTTTCAGTTCTGACACGGAATCTGATGCCGATACCGAAACTGCTGCTAATTGCTCAACTACTATGGACTCAGAATCTGAAGTAAAAAATAGTTTGTTACATGGGCGAGCAGTTCAAACAAAGCGATGTAGTACAAACGAAGTAATGTGCGACAATTACAGCTCTTGTTTGCCACAAAGTAGTCAAGTAGGGTCAAAAACCCCAACCGGCGATGGTATGGAAAATCAGACGCTATGTACTAGTTGCCGTCTGCTGAAAAGAGCAAATCTAAACAATCCTCCCAATCTACAATCGGACGAATTGAGTCATTTGATAAATTACACATTCTCCTATAATCGTGAGTGGCTAACTCACGATGTTCGAGAATATTTAAACTCTCAACGTCTGACCATAAAAGAAATTAATCTTATTAATTATTTGTTGCTTTATTCACCCATAAAGAGGATGAATGATATAGAAATTAAAATGCAAAGAAACGAATATAAATTCCTCACAGAATTTCTGGTTGATTTGTTAGATGTACAGCATAACATTGGTGTATTCTTTGGACGTAAGTTTAAGTGGTAATACCATTTTATAGATATTTTAATCACTTTTTATTTTATAGCCTATAGTACAGAAATGGAATCTACAAAATGGTTATTGAGAGATGTTGCCCACGACTTGTCGGAAATAAGACGTTGCCCTGACTGTTTCCGCTATTCTCATGAGAAGGATTCTATTATATGGTTTGCCAAACCGTGTGCTCAGCGTCATGAATTAATCTATGCAAAGCATAGTGGCTTTCCCTATTGGCCGGCAAAAGTTGTTCGTGTGCTCCCTAATAATAAGTTTGATGTACGATTTTTTGGAGGGACTCATTCAAGAGCTCTAATAGATGTACGTTATATTAAACCAATCGATTCGGATGTAAAATCTCTTAAGCTGGGAAATAGTCCAACAATGAAGAAAGCAATGGAAGAATTGCACTACCATCAAATATTGTCAACATATCCCCAAAGCAAATTCAGTTTCCATGCTAACCCACAAGAAACGGAAGAGATAATACGTACAGTATTGGGTATAAAACCGAAAACTTCGACACAGAAGGACAAGCGGGCCACAAATGGTAAACGCAGAAAATCTACAATGATTAGTGTAGAGGAAGATTTGGCTACTGATGGCCATATCGCTACATCACAACAATCTACGAAAAGTTCATCTTCCCAAGGATGTACTGAAGTAACAGTAGCATTGAAACGTTTAAAACCCCATCAAATCCCAGCGTCATTTTATAAGTCAAGCAATAATAGTATAAGTGAAAAAAGAACTACCAGAAAATCGGCCAAAAATTCCAATGAGAAAGATCAATCGCATGTGGTAAGAAAGTTTTACATTTGAAATTATGAATGGTCTAATTGTTTTTTTTTTTCAGTTAAAGAAAATGCTTAGAGAAATCGAAGAGGCCCGTAAAACAATAAACGACTACAAAATAAAAAATCAAAAAATTGAGGCCCAAAAACAAAAGCTTAGGGAAACAATTAAAAAGCAAGAACTAGAACGTAAAATAATAAAACGCAAACAATGGGTAAGATGGCATCCGATTAGGAAAAACATCTCTGTATTAATGGTTCCTTTTCTTAGTGTTATTGGTGTCTGTCGGAAGCAATCTATTTGTGTTGCTTTCGTGCTGCATATTGCTCTGAAATATGTCAATCACGTCATTGGAAAGAAGGACATTCCAAAGAGTGTAAAAACCCCAACAATGGATCCAACAAAAAGTCCTCAAACAATGACACCATCTCTAATGATTAGTTTTTTTATCGTTTTTTGTTTCTTTCGATTTTTTTCCTTTTGTTTCTAGAGATAAGCATACTGATGATATTTTACAAAAAAATACCCCAATTTTTGGTGTAATATTAAATGAGTAAAAATTTCTTTGTTCATTTCTATAATTTTTGAATTGAATTCAAAATGGATATTCGAGAACGAATAACCACTCAAAGAATATGATCATTGAAACTAGAAAAAGTCCATGAATTATGTATTTTGGTAATAAAAATCTCTAAAACCACATGGTTTGTATATTTTGATCTTATATTTACGAAATATCTTTATAACAGTTTTTTAACTAAAAAGTAATAGATTTTTCCTTTATTATCAACCACCATTGGGGCTTTTGTCTAGATGGTCACTATTAGAATTTTGCTCCACATTCGATGTTGGGTGAGATTCATCTCTCACTTCTTTTGTAATGTCTACATTGTTACCCTCTGTAATTTCTTTGCTCTCCTCTCCTGTTCCCTTTTGTTTTTTCCACATTTTTGCAGCTGCCAACAATTTAAGATTTGGCCTAGCCATTTCATCTTCAGGAAATATATAATCGAACACCTCCTCCCAACCCTCTTCCACACCAGTGTCTGAAACAATTTTTTGACGCTTCTTGACACGTCGAGGCATTTTTTCCATAACCTTTTCTAAACTTTCGCTATCGCCCGATTCACGTTCAAAGTCACGCCATGCCTCCAATAACAATACTCTAGATTCTTTGTCCTGAAGTTGTCTTAGGGTGTCATTGGCCCTTTCGTAAATGCGACGTGCTAAACGTACATTCATATCTGTGTCTTCCTCCCCACCCAGCTGTGAAGTTAGTTCGAACTTCGCATATGACATCCAAACTTTAACATGTTGTGTTCTTTCCAGTAGACGCTCATACAATTGTCTCGCTAACTCGTACTCTGCCTGTCCAACTTCAAAATCTATATAAGCTTTCCACAAGAGTTCAGGCATATCGAGACGTGGTTGTTGTATGGCTAATTCATATATAGCTCTAGCCCTATCTGTATCTCCTAGAAGATTTTCGAGCTCAGCAAATTTCATCCATGTAACACAATTTTCTGGGCCAAATTCCAAAAATTTTTCATACAATAAACGACAACGATCGAATTCTCTCAATTGAATCTCCAACTCAATATAGCCTCTAAACAACTTATCTCGGGGACACATTCCAATAGCCATTCCCAATGTTTTGCGAGCTTTTGCCAAATCTTTGCAGCGAATTTCAAAATGGGCATACATTAACCAGATTTTACTGAAAGTGAATTTTTTATGTGGTATAAGTTCGAGGCAAGTTTTGTAAATTTGGCGTGTACGTTCAATGTCTTCTGTTTCTAGCTCTTCGTAGAGGGCATAGTTTATCCACAGGTAAATGTAACGTCGCCAATAATTCTTTTCATTTGCAGGTGGTACATTTGAAATTGCCCGTTCATATGTTTCTCGTATGACATCAACGTCTCCTTCACCTGAAATATTTGTAAATATTAAGAGCTATTTAACGTTTATCAAACAAACATCACCCAAACCTTCAATCAGTCTTAAGTAATCGAACCATGCATCATAATTCTGAGGGTTTGAGGCCACCTCTTGTTCATATTGGAATTTCCTCTTTGATACAATGACGTCCTCAATTCCTGCCCGATCGCCATACTTCTTCTCATGGATGGTGTAGGCTTTGTAAAGCTCCTGTGTTTTGTCTTTTGGCAAATGATCTAAAGCATATTTATAGATAACACGAGCCCGATCATGCTCCTTTTGTCCTTCCTCGAACCTTGCAAAGGCTATGAACAAACGTTCATCGATGTAATCATCACCAAAGAATTCCACTGCTCTTTCGAACACTCTACGGGCTCCATGTATAAAGCCATGGGACTCTTCAAATCGG
Organism: Haematobia irritans; assembly: GCF_050003625.1. NCBI lineage: Eukaryota > Metazoa > Arthropoda > Insecta > Diptera > Muscidae > Haematobia > Haematobia irritans. Next base: position 7,297,998 of record NC_134399.1, read on the forward strand.
GCAAATTTAATCCAATTTTTTACATCCGGATGGACATACACAAAACGCTCATAAATTGCACGGGCTCTATCGATTTCCTTGTAACGCAACTCAAAGTTCACATAAGTGGCCCAAGCCTGCTCTTCTGGTTGCCATTCCATCCATCTTTCAAACACTTGGCGAGCTCCTGCAACATTTTCCAACATTTCTTCCATGTATGTGTATTTGTACCAAAATTGGTTGACACGAGGCATTATTGTTACAGCTCGATCCCATAAATTGCGGGCATGATTGACTTGTTTGTTTTTCATTTCCATTTCGGCATATTTCAGCCAAATGGTAATGTTACGATGTTCATTGTCCAGTGCTCGTTCCCAAATAGATCGGGCTCTTTGGATCTCCTTCTGTGACTCTTCCCATTGGGCATATTTTATCCAGTGGCTTACAACCATGCGATTTTTACGCAAATTGTCTTCGAATGTTTTACGTTTGCGCTGCTGATAGTCAGCTAATTCTGCTGGATCTGAAATTTTTTGTTTGGGCGGAGGTGGTAAGATTTCCAGATCACGTTCTTTGGCCTCTCTCAGAAGCTGCTCGGCAGTAATTTGGACCTCAGCCGGAGCTTTGTTCTTCACCTGCAAGCAGGAACACGAATTAATATCATGAAATTGGTGATGTACAATTCATATTACCTTTGCCACTTTAGGCATCTTTTGTGGTCTCTCCATGTTGTATGTCTGTGCTAATATTAATAAAAAAAACCTCTGAAATCCTCTTCAAAACGTTGCTTGTAAAAGAAAACAAAAAACAAATGTGACAGTTGTCAATAATCATAGCGAAAGAACAAAGCCACAGAGAGAAAAAATGTAGCCGACATAGTTTTAGCGACGGCGCAACATAAGTCATGTTATTATCGACGGAGCTAATATGTCGTTGAAGAGTGAATCAAAACAGATTAATCTGCAAACCCGAAAGGCAGCTTTATCGAGTATTTATTATAGGGAGAATTTGTATCCAAAACATTAGATTTGTAATATATTTTCGCTATAGAATATAGAATGCGTTTCTAATAGTTAATTTCACTAGAGATGCATAACGGCCCGTAATAAAAAATAGCTGGCATGATTTCCGTGCATAGCGGCCTTAACAACAATAACAAAGATAAACGGCGTTATATTCGACTGACTTCTATCTATAGGTTCATGCAATAGCAGAAAATCGATAACTCGATAACTGTGTACCGCTGACATTTAACAAATTCGATTTGTTTGTGTGGTTCTACAGTTGGGGACGTAGGATAAAAAAGTAGAAAAAGTTGTTACAATGGTTTTCCAGCTATGTTCGTCCCTTCGGGGTTCCGGGGTTCGGGGTATGCAAAATTTAAGTAAAACACGCTGGATTAGCACATCCTATATGGTAAGAATATTAATAAATTTATTATATTCAGATATATTCATTGGATAATTATGTAATCCTTCTACATACATAGTAATGTGTTCACATAGCAAAAAATTTATAACATCTTTGATAAAACTGTAATAAATATTGTGTAATTTATTATGAACTACAATTTTGTAATGCCGGCATGCAAATATGTATATGAAAAAAGCTAAAAATAAACTTTTAGTAATGCCGTAATACCCAAAGACCGGGTGCATTTACAAAGACGAATTGCCTATCACGTCCTGTATGTTTTATGGAATTAGGCGGAGATATTTTTCAAGTTGTGTATTTGCAATTGGTTTGTTTTTAGTGTTTGACACTAAATCTATTGCTTATTTTGTCAAACAACGGTTTACTTTTCTAGCGCTAACATACAATAGGAAATCCTGAAAGGATTTTAAACCAGTTATCGATTCATAATGGTGGATGATAGTACACTGACAAAAATGTTCCTATTTTTTATTAAAAAATGCAATATTTGCAAATATGTTACTGAGAAATTGGTAACAGAGTTTCGACTTATTCCAATAAGCCGGTTATAATATGATTAATTTATATAAAAGTACCGACCTTTCGGACAGGTTTCGCTGAGGTAAAATTGATTTTTTAAACTTAAAGTAGTTTTCTATGTTTGGAAAATGCCGACCAAAAATCAAATTTTCTTTTGAATTACGAGTATTTACTTTCGACTTCGTAACAAGTCAAAGTGAATTTTTAATTAGTTAATTGTATTTACGAAATTCGTCTAATCCACTTTTTCAAAATCCTCTTAATGATCTTTTAAAATAGCCACATTTGGCGGCTTTGAAATAAAAAATTAGATATTCGTTATTTAACTTCGAAGAAAGGCGAATGTGTTGTAATTTTTTTATGTCGACTATGACAGAATATTTGACCCGCATTCTCATGAACCGTACTATGGACATATTTGTGATTTTGCCTATATATTCCATATGTCAGTTATAGACTTAACTGCTGAAAATTTCAGTAAAAGTTAACCGGCAGTTAAAGCCTAACAGAGCTACAAGAAAATTGCTGTGAAAAGTATTATACCAAGATCAGACATCCTTTCAGGTTTCTGATGGGGCACATTAATGTCAAATTAAAGTGATAAAAATTGCGAATTTAGGGCATGATGTGATGGACGACGATGTACAGTGAGCGTCATAATAAAGAATAAGATTTTTTTTTTTTCAAATTATATTTTATTTTAGCATTTATATTTACGATTTTATTAAATTGTTTTCTTGATTTGTCAAGAGTTTTTAAATCTCAACATAAACCAAAAAATCAAAACTAAATACGTAATGCAGCAAAGCACCTTTCTAAAGAATTTATTCTGTGCAATATTTATTTTATTTTATTTATGTCAATTATAATTAACATTGATAGCTTGGAAAGTAAGGTTTTAATCTCGCAAGGTGTAATTATTAATTTATTTTGACGCTCACTGTAGATGGGAATATGTCGAGAAGACTGAGTTCCTAAATAGAGAAATATGTGGCAAAATTGTCACCAATATTTTTCAATTAGGTCTGTGCGGATTCAATCTATCGTAGAGAGTAAAACTCAATTATGATTTTATATAAGTTATTCGAGGCGCTGGTTCGAATAAACGAGACCACAAGAGGACTTCGCGGAATTTTGGACTGGTACAATTTAAATAAACAACGTAGCTTTATTTTCATTTTATATCTATTCCTTATTTTAGTTTTTTTTTTAATTTTATTTAAATTTGTATTATTGTATTAGCTTATTATTTGTTTAATAGATTATTATTTTTTTCTGTTGGTTTATATTGAGTATTTCTTTTATATCATTTTTAATATTAACTCTTTTTTTATCTGTTTTAAGTTATTGATTTGAATCTAACTCCTGTTTAATATGTTCAAAACTATTTATTATATTCTGCGCTTTTCTGTCTTTTTTTAATGTACGATTAGTTGTAATGTTTTTGTATTTGTATTGGATCCCAATATGGCCTTGCGGTTTGGATTCAAAAAGAAAGAATATACTAAACTAAAATGTAATGAAAAATTCCAACAAATTATCTTTGTCAATAGAAAAGAAATCCCTAAATCGCTTTATACATAGAAATACATAACCATGAACCATACCGTATAATTAACAAATAATGTTATTCCTTTGTGCTCATAAAAAGCTACGTCATCAAATCTTAACACAATCAGTTTTAACCGAATAAAACAAGAGATTTAAAAACATAAAAGTCAAGTGTTATCTGCATCAATTTAAAGGCATCTCTCAAATCGAAAGATAAAAGAAATAGAATTCGCATACCTATCTCTCAATGTACATGATATATTTTTTTGCTTAATCACTCAGTGATACCACTCACTATTTACAAATCTCTAAATTTTATCGGGCACTTGCTAATATCGATATTGAGCACTTTAAGTTGTTAATTTTTTAAGTATTGGCAATTTATTTTACCAATTCTATCATATTGATATACGTACTTTATTCATCCATTTGTTAATAGTACAGTCATCCATCCATCCATTTATGTTTTTACCCAGCGGCGTAATGTGAGAGATCTTGTTATCTATATTCTTTAAGAAACCCCTCTAAATTTTCTTACAGAAATGATATGCAAAAATAGGTTCAAATTTCTATTTATTTTCAGTTTCATATTTCATAACAAGGCATCTTTTGCAGTTCACATTACGAACATAACTCTACATTTTATCGGGCACTTGCCGAAATTATCTTTAAATCGATATTGAGATATTTGAGTTGAGTTGCTAATTTGTTTTAAGTATTAGCAATTTATCATATTGATAGAATTTAACGATCTATCCGAATAATGATCCAATAGTTATTGTAATACTTCCATCTACGTCATAACCCAGTGTCGCAAAATAAGATATCTCTAACAAAAGACTTGGCACGACATTTTGTTTAGTTCTGAGATATTTTGTAGATGTAGTTGTATATTTAGGTATGCCTCGGTAGACAATAGCACGTCAAGTTTAATGAATCATGTAGGAACGATTTCTGTCTTCAAGTTAGATACCCGATTTACTCTACTGGGTTATTATAACCAAAATAGCTCTAAGCATAAATGTTACCACACACTAATACATTTTCCTGTAAACGTGATAGAACAAAACTCAACGAAGAACATCAATCAACCAAAAATTACGTATTGCTTTTATAGACATCATTACACAATTAAAAAAATTGGTCGATACCTGTTTAATATTTAGGTAGGCATATACGTATGACATGATGGTGGTATATGAAATAAATTTCTTCAAAAGGAAGTGAATTGTTCACGAAATATGGACAATTCAGATTTGTACGTTTTTTGAATTCGTAAACCAGCCCATGGGCTTCTGTGTAACTTTGTTATGATTGACCATTGGGCTTTAAAATTACAAATAATGTATGAAAATGCTCCTATGAGAATATGGTTTCTAGACCCCATGTATAAATTGATCGATTCATAATGAATTGGTCTAGAAATGAGTTGCTTCCATCTTTTTGATCGCCAAGATTCGATGGAAAAATCATATGGTTACTGTTTAATCCTCTAAACACCCAGGTCGTTGGAAACTCGCCTTCGAGCAAAAAAAAAATGATTTAAGTTTAAATGTATTGCATTTAAATTTTTAATAATTGGTTTTATTAAGGAAAGTTTAGGATATCTATATATAAGTCGTATAAATTGTATTTCTATCAATATGTAATCCAATATTGGCCTTTATTGATTAATAAAAATTGAATTGAAAATTTAAATATAAAAAACATTAGTAAAAAATTTACAGCAAGCACTGACTGGATTTCAACGTAACGATTTTTATTGTTTTGTTTACAGCCTATGTGATAAACCCTTATTAGAATGGGGCATTACAGGGTTAAAGCCGGTATTAGGTTGGTATTATCGCGCTATAATAGCCATGGTAATTTATTTAACAGAAAGTAAATATTTTCAATTGTTGAATTGGATCAAATATGTATTTTTTCTGTTTTTGCAGATTTAATATTTTTCCAGCGGCTAAACTCGAATTTAGTAACCATTTTTTAGGAATAATCACTTGGTATGTCATTCAACCAGATGATGAAAATTGGCAAAATTTAAGGGAATATGTACCAACTCATTAGAAATATCTATTTCCTATGGAATTTAAAATATATGTTTGTCCATTTTATCGACAGAACTAATGGGTTGTGTACCTTGCTCTTATGAAAACACGTCTAATTCCAAGCATTTTATACCCTTCACCACTACTGTGGTACAGGGTATAATAATTTTTAACTATCCCAGCAAAAACTAGGTAATCACATCTCATTACAATTTACATTACCAGGAGTAAAACTGTAATTACACAGTGCATTACATTGCGGTGTGTTATAATGACTAACTTGTAATGACAATAATAAATACTTCTCGGTAATTTTCGAATTGATATTCTCAAAATGAAATGCATTTGGCTGTTAATGACTTCATAAAATAGAATAAATTATGGTGTCATTAGATATAATTCACATAATTGAGCATTTACTTAAAAAAAACTCAAAAAGAATATTTTATGTAACGATAATTCTGAAGATTTTTCCGTTAAGAAATATTCTCCACGAATATTTCACAATAATTGGGTTTTAAATTAATGACATTACCATATTATGTTTTAAATAAATGCTATTATACCTCATTCACATTACACTTTCAAAATCGACGTCACTAGTTTTCAACTGTCATGTGGCTTATAAAAAGGGATATATAAAATCCACTTTTAGTAGATTTTGAACATAATGTGAATGGGCTATTAGGTATATTATAACGTAATTCACGAAACCAACTCCCTTAAACAACAACATTTATTTCTATTTTAAGTGTGAAATTTGCGTGTAATCTTATTTAGATGATTTGTACATTTTTGTTTATTTCTACAATATTCGATTCTATTCAAGTAATGTTTATATTACAGCATTACTCGCCATATTTTGATACATTGTAATCGGCTACATTTGGTTGCCTGATACAATAAGTGGCTATTTTGCAATCTTTGGTATGTCTACGAATAAGTGATTACATATTAGGTGATTATATGCTTTAAAAGCACTACTTATTTCATGGCCAAAGGTATGCCTGGGGAGAAGTACTTTCCTCCTAGGACATGCGTATGTAAATGTAATACAGAGCGATGCCAATTAATAAGTGGTTATTGATTTTTAAACAGGTTTACCTACAAGATTACCGGGTAATGAGAGTTTTTGCTGGGATGTCTTGGCCCCTAATTTTTTTCTTACTTGATTAAAATCTTATATTAATTTAAATAAATGTTAGACTCGAAGGTGGTTTTTAGATAAATCTCTTCACGTGCCATTATGTCAAATTTCACCCTCTCTCACTTACTTCTCACTTACTTATTTCTTAAATACTGAACCAACAAGACAACTTTTGTATGCCATATTTGCTTTGTGTTTTGAAGCTCTTCATAGTGACTGGTATATATCACTGAAAAAAAAACTATTTTTTGTTTTTTGAATATTTGTCTTTAAATCACCAATTAATAACAAAAGATATTCATCAATTGTTATATACATTTAAAAATTAGTGTTTTTATAATATGGTGGATCCAAATAAATTTTGATTTTAAATTTTGTTTTAGAAAAGTACGTGAATAGGAGATTAATTGTTAGACACATCTGTTTTGTTACTACGCTTCTAGTTTTCTGGAATTGCCATTTGGCTTAAGTGAAAGGTCCGTTCTCAAACCTATATATGTTTGACAACAAACATTAAAAGAATCGGAATCACTATGAGACGTAACACACAAATGCTTTTACGAACCTTTTGAGTATGCTGAATCAATACTCAAAGAGAGGTTTTTGAGTAAATTTCCATTTTGCTTAACCAGTCAGTTGATCAATTTTCAAAACTAGCTTCAAACACTACGGAAATGGGTTTGTTTAGCTACTTTTTTTTTTTTAATTACCATATAATGATCATTTTTTAACAATTCACAAAATAGTCATGTGCTAGTGGTTGTTGAGACCAAATTTTAATTGACAACCACTTACATATGTTGCTAAAACTCTCTTGTTTTATTTAATTGTAGCATTGTGGATGGATATCGACTGTATCCAATTCTAGGTCAATAGACAGACATTAACGTACCATAATGTTTTTTTGTTTTTCGTGTAAAAAACATTTTAAAGCAAAATAACAACACCTCCAACGGTGTGAAACACTTGTGCCTATGATTTTTTTTATTGATACTTAGATCAGAATAAATTTTAACACTTGAAGAAAAATGTAAATAGAACCGGTTAAACAATGCAATAAGTTCTAATGCATTAAAATGTTGAGCTTGAGTTACAATTAAAATACAATTGCTATAACAACAACAATCATAAAAATAAAAAAATAAACACTACAACATTCATACGATAATCCTCACATTTCAAATAACATGAGCAGTATGCCATACATTTTCTATATGGGAAAGGCAAGCAGACAGGCAGGCAGGCAGGCAGAATATAAAATGCTCGTTATCTCTTGAGTAAATTTTCCATTTTGCTGACTTTCAAATTTGAGCTAAAAGTCACTCGTTTCTTTATTTTATTAAATGCTGTAGTAATAAAAGTATAGATTATTCTGTCTTGTGCCTCACAAGGTGAAGGAATGGTGAGGAGTAGTGTTTGCCTTTTTTTTTTTGCTATTACAAAGATTTACTTACACGTTTTTTGTTTTCTAATTTAAATTTTAGGCCGCCAAGAGTTATCGTATTGAAACCGATACTTTCGGAGAACTAAAGGTACCCAGTGATAAATATTATGGCGCCCAGACTGCTCGTTCGCAAATCAATTTTCCCATCGGTGGTCCCACGGAACGTATGCCCAAGCCAGTTGTTCAGGCTATGGGTATTTTGAAAAAGGCTGCTGCTGAAGTAAACAAGGAATTCGGTTTGGATCCCAAAATTAGCGATGCCATCTCAAAGGCTGCTGATGATGTAATATCAGGAAAGCTTTATGATGATCATTTTCCTTTGGTCATATGGCAAACGGGTTCGGGCACTCAAAGTAATATGAATGTTAATGAGGTGAATAGATTTGCAATGTTATTTGTTTCTATATGGCTGTTGATCATGTAATACGTTTGGTTTGGCGTTATCATTTTATTGTGTAATATTGTAGGTAATTAGCAATCGTGCCATTGAATTGTTGGGTGGAAAATTGGGATCAAAGGATCCCGTTCATCCCAACGATCATGTCAACAAATCTCAGAGCTCAAACGACACCTTCCCTACCGCCATTCATATATCCGTTGCTTTGGAACTCAATAATAACCTTAAGCCCGCTATTAAAATTCTTCATGATGCTTTGAAAGCCAAGTCCGAAGAATTCAAGGATATCATTAAAATTGGTCGTACTCACACCATGGATGCCGTTCCTTTGACCTTGGGTCAAGAGTTTGGTGGCTACACCCAACAAATGGCTTATGCTTTGGATCGTATTGATGCTTGTCTGCCACGCGTCTATGAATTGGCTTTGGGCGGTACAGCCGTTGGTACAGGCCTAAACACCCGCATAGGTTTTGCCGAGAAGTGTGCTGCTAAAATTGCCCAACTAACTGGTTTGCCTTTTGTGACCGCTCCTAATAAATTTGAAGCTTTGGCAGCTCGTGATGCCATGGTTGAAGTTCATGGAGTTTTGAATACCATTGCTGTGAGCCTCATGAAGATTGCCAACGATATCCGTTTTCTAGGTTCAGGACCCCGATGTGGTTTGGGAGAACTAATGTTACCGGAAAATGAACCAGGTAGCTCAATTATGCCCGGTAAAGTTAATCCCACACAATGTGAATCCATGACCATGGTAGCTGCTCAGGTTATGGGTAATCAAGTTGCTGTCACTGTTGGAGGTTCGAATGGTCATTTCGAATTGAACGTTTTCAAGCCCTTGGTGGTTTCGAATGTTTTGCGGTCAATTCGTTTGTTGTGTAAGCGCTGTGAATGGCCATTTTATTTAATCTAACTAACATTTTTGTTCTCTTCCTTAGCCGATGGAAGCCGAACTTTCACTGCCAATTGCGTACAAGGCATTCAGGCCAATAGAGACCGCATTGACAAGATTATGAATGAATCTCTGATGTTGGTTACCGCCTTGAATCCCCACATTGGCTACGATAAAGCTGCTAAAATAGCCAAGACTGCCCACAAGAATGGAACAACACTTAAGCAAGAGGCAATCAAATTGGGCTATTTAACAGAAAAAGAATTTGCCCAATGGGTTAGACCTGAAGATATGTTGGGCCCTAAGTAATTAATTTTTTTGAAATGTATTTATTTATGTCGACAATAGGATAACATCAAAATTTCGCTAAATATAATTTATGCAAAAAATCCAACAATGTGTGTTATAGTTTTTATCGTATAGGATGGTAGGATTAATACTCAGAGACGATAAAAGTATCTTTGTTTTAAGAGTAGAATGGGAACCACTGGATTGCGGAATGGGAACCGCAGTATGATACTTTTATGAAAATATTTATCGTTTGTACCTCAAAATAAAAACCCTTAAACCGTACCTACAAAAAAATTCTGATTCTATCCCGAAATTAATTGTCCCAATTAATTTTTTAATTTAATTCTTTTATCATGAAAATTATAGTACCAATCACATTTTTAAAAAATATTCAATAAAGTAAATCCCTGAGGAAGATGAAAATTCCCATCGCAACGTAGGATAAAAAGATGAAGTAAATAATCTTTTATTTGCATAAACTCATGACCTTGAAAGCCTGACTAGAAATTCTAGAAATCATAACAAAAACGAGGATACAATCGATATTTTTCTAAAGAAAAAAATATTTGATTAAAAAATTAATTGATTTGCAAATTTCAATTAATTTTTTAATTGATTCAAATAAGCAACTCAATTAATTTCTCGAAATAAAAACTTTATTTTTTTCAATTACTTTCTTAACTGACTTACCCCCATTTTCATGAAGCTCCGTTAGTGATCCGTTAGCTAACGAACTTTTAAACCGTACTATGGACATTTCTGGCAATTTGCCTATATATTCCATATGCCAATTAGGAACTTAACTACAGGAAATTTTTCAGTTAAAGTTAACAGGAGAAAAGATAATTTAAATTTATTTTTTTTTTAACTGGCAGTTTAAGCCTAACGGAGCTACAATAAATGGCCGTTAGTGTTTTTAGTTTGATTAAAAAATTGTTTGAAATAAACTTTTATTTCATATTCATACTTTATTTGTAATTTCAAAGCCCATGGCCAATTATAACAAAAGTACACAGACTATTCAGTCTACTAAAAAATACATAAATTCAAAACAGAATTGCAGAATCCTTAATACTTACCATAAACTCTTGAAAGTAGATAAATATGTACATATATAGCCCTATGAATTACAGATCAGTTCGCTATACTACTAAAAAATGATAATCCAACGCAAAAATAACAAATGTCTCTTTATTGTTTATCCTAAACTCGTAACAATAATAATATATGTACCAACAAATTTCAATATACAAAAAAAAACTTGGCAAATTAACAATAGTTCACCTAGCAATTACAGTAATCATAATAGTGCCTATCAGAGTCCCCAGTTAACCGCAAACAATATTCATAAAATTAACAGTAAATATTTATAAAAATACCCACGCTTCAAAAGCTCTCAGAACCAAAGTGTTGCAATAGCCTACCACGGTACACCGAATCAGACACTCCAGACGTCCTCAAGGCGTCAGGAAGGATATTAAAAGCCCGAGCAACTCTCACCTCAAAAGATCTCTCAACCAGCTCATTTTCGACCCTTGGCACGACCAATTGATTGCTCCGCGAGGAATGCGTGAACACAAATTGCGTCAGAAACGTAGGACACTGATTCCTCCATACCCTGTAAAACATTTCATCACTTTTTTTAACTGACTTAGTCTTCCGAGTTTGATGAAAAAGTTAATTGTAACAATTAATTTTTTAATTAAAAATTTAAAAAATTTCAATCATTGACTTCATTAAATTAATCCTTCTATCTTGATTAAAATGTCAGTTGTATCAATTAATTTACTAATTGAAATTTTTTTAACTTCAATCAACTTTTTTATTGGATATATTTTGGTGATGGTTTTTTCTGTGTATGTTCAAAATTATACAAGGCGAAGTTGACAGATTGTGGTGACATGATTTCCCTTTGTGTATAGGATATAATCCCCATGTAGTGGTACGTTAAAATTTTAATAGGGTGCTCGTTCCGCTTCGGCCTTTATTTGGTGATGGTTTTTTCTGTGTATGTTCAAAATTATACAAGGCGAAGTTCACAGATTGTGGTGACATGATTTCCCTTGGTGTATAGGATATAATCCACATGTAGTGGTACGTTAAAATGTTAATAGGGTGCTCGTTCCGCTTCGGCCTTTATTTTACGATTTGTCTCTTAACAATTTTCACCCCTCTCTCAATAGATATATTAACGGGAAAAAAATTAAAAATGGATATAGCTCCGTTAGCTTTAACTGAAACTAAACATACATGGCAAATATCTTCTCCCCGGTTAACTTTAACTGAAAATGAGGACAAATTTGCCCATAGTTCGGTTTAAAAATTCGTTAGCTAACGTAGCACTATCATGAAAATAAGAGTAAAACAGTGTTTATTCTACTAGTGTGTATTGTACTTATTTCGACATTATAGCATGTTAATGACCTGAAAGATTGGATCCCATATGTAATATATTGGATTGAAATTCGGGTTGAGTAAACAATTGATATGAAATGATTATTTTTTCTTTGTATTTATATCAAAAGTCAATGAGCTAAAGTATTTAAAAATATGCAGGAAATATGATTACCCAATAATATAGTAGGATGTTATGGTATCTTTTCGCTGTTATGGTCTTGGCAGCTTTTTTAAGTGTGCTATTTAAGATAAGCTCTGAAATAGGAACAATCTCCTCAAGTCACTTGGCGTGCAAATAAATAAACCTTATTGACTACCTATTCGACCCACAGTGAAATAACATACAAAATGGCAACAGCGCTCTCCCACATCATCTTAATGTGGAAACCAAGATGCTTTCTGTACGAAGGCATAACCACGTTGCCATATTGTTCTTATGGAAATAACCATCCATACCACTATCAAATTTTAACATATTTTTAAAAATTCGTCATATACTTAGCCTAGGACCCATCGATTATTCCCAAAAAATAAATAAAATGTTTTTGGCATTTTTAAACTTAACCTTTATTTAAATTTTTTACTTATATCACTAAATAGGTGGTTAGATATTGTTCAAAAAACAAGTTAAAATATCAAAATACCTGCCTTTCTTTTGTATGGCGGTGATTATTTTAACTTATTTTTTTTACAAAAATGTTTTTTGTTTTTGGAAAATTAAGACAAACAATACAAATGAAAAAAGAGCTTTCAAAATATCATAAAATTTACATTGATATTCTCAGTGATTATTACTTTTTTGACTCCATTTGCTTACTATGGGGAATTTTGTTTATTTGTAAATAGTACCCCATTATTTGGTTACAATGGACATAGGGCAAGTTTTCCAGCTTGTGATTGCTTGCTAGTTTTCAAACAATTAGTGGGCAAACTTTTTATTTTTGTTTTGTTTTTAATATAGGATAGGCCAAGCAAACTACACTTTTCTTGATATACAAACATCTCAATCAAGTTTCTGATATTCGGCAAGAAATTTAAAAATTGATAAAAGTTTCAATTTAAAATCAATTGTTAAATTTCAATACCAAACATATCCAAAATTTTTTATCTATGATGATTTAAAATAATGTAGCCCTGTTATCGTTACATGTGGCCAAAAGTCATATAAAGTACATAAGTTTGCATGAAATAATTTTTGTATGCTTGAGATAATAAATGTTTTTAGGCAAAAATAAAACTTTATTTAAGATAATTTTTATTTGTTTTATATATATAAATTTTGTAAAGGTAAAGAAATTACAATGAGTTTTGAAATGTTTCATAAATCAGGGCTTAAATTTATAGTATTTATATTAATGATTGATTTTTTGTTGTTGTCTGAATATAGCAAAGCCAAGTGCTGCTTTAAAAACAGAACTGTTGTTTTTGTTTTATATTTCAATAAATTTCCAATTGATTGGAATTAATGCAAATTTGTATTTAAGTTCTGCTTTTAAAAGTTTTTGTCTTTGTTTTCAATAGTACATTCATTCATTCATTGTTTATATAGACACATACAATTACGATTTTCAAATTTTATTTCAATTAGTTTAGTTTTGCAATAAATTGTTCAAAAATAATTGTTCATCTATTGATGATTCAAGTATTTGGGAAAAAAGACATGTAAAACGCAAATAGTTGATTATGTACTGGATTTTAACTTATCATTGAATATTGTGAAGCTCTCTCTCTGTCTCTTTACTATTCTTGCCATTATGAAACTTCTACTTTACCAGTAATGAAAAACATTAATTATTTTTCTTATTTTCATTTGCCTCTTTTTTATCGTCCTTTTTTGCTGTATTTGTATTTGTTTGTTTGTCTTTTTCATCCTGTAAAATTTTATTTGGAAAAAGAAATTAAAAAAAAAATAAAATTATTTACTGAAAA